>NC_135809.1:66920769-67183269 GCF_964213995.1 Mustelus asterias | reverse complement strand
TATCCAAGGATTCTCTGGGAGGCAAGAGAAGTGATTGCAGAGCCTCTGGCTCTGATCTTCAGGTCATCGTTGGCCTCTGGTATAGTACCAGAAGATTGGAGGTTAGCGAATGTTGTCCCATTGTTTAAGAAGGGGAACAGAGACTTCCCCGGGAATTATAGACCGGTGAGTCTCACTTCTGTTGTCGGCAAGATGTTGGAAAAAATTATAAGGGATAGGATTTATAGTTATTTGGAGAGTAATGAATTGATAGGTGATAGTCAGCATGGTTTTGTGGCAGGTAGGTCGTGCCTTACTAACCTTATTGAGTTTTTTGAGAAAGTGACCAAGGAGGTGGATGGGGGCAAGGCAGTGGACGTGGTATATATGGATTTTAGTAAGGCGTTTGATAAGGTTCACCATGGTAGGCTTCTGCAGAAAATGCAGATGTATGGGATTGGGGGTGATCTAGGAAATTGGATCAGGAATTGGCTAGCGGATAGGAAACAGAGGGTGGTGGTTGATAGTAAATATTCATCATGGAGTGCGGTTACAAGTGGTGTACCTCAGGGATCTGTTTTGGGGCCACTGCTGTTTGTAATATTTATTAATGATCTGGATGAGGGTATAGTTGGGTGGATTAGCAAATTTGCTGATGACACCAAAGTCGGTGGTGTGGTAGACAGTGAGGAAGGGTGTCGTAGTTTGCAGGAAGACTTAGACAGGTTGCAAAGTTGGGCCGAGAGGTGGCGGATGGAGTTTAATGCGGAGAAGTGTGAGGTAATTCACTTTGGTAGGAATAACAGATGTGTTGAGTATAGGGCTAACGGGAGGACTTTGAATAGTGTGGAGGAGCAGAGGGATCTAGGTGTATGTGTGCATAGATCCCTGAAAGTTGGGAATCAAGTAGATAAGGTTGTTAAGAAGGCATATGGTGTCTTGGCGTTTATTGGTAGGGGGATTGAATTTAGGAGTCGTAGCGTTATGTTGCAACTGTACACAACTCTGGTGCGGCCGCACTTGGAGTACTGTGTGCAGTTCTGGTCCCCACATTACAGGAAGGATGTGGAGGCTTTGGAGAGGGTGCAGAGGAGGTTTACCAGGATGTTGCCTGGTATGGAGGGGAGATCCTATGAGGAGAGGCTGAGGGATTTGGGATTGTTTTCGCTGGAAAGGCGGCGGCTAAGAGGGGATCTTATTGAAACATATAAGATGATTAGAGGTTTAGATAGGGTGGATAGTGATAGCCTTTTTCCTCTGATGGAGAAATCCAGCACGAGGGGGCATGGCTTTAAATTGAGGGGGGGTAGTTATAGAACCGATGTCAGGGGTAGGTTCTTTACCCAGAGGGTGGTGAGGGATTGGAATGCCCTGCCAGCATCAGTAGTAAATGCGCCTAGTTTGGGGGCGTTTAAGAGATCCGTAGATAGGTTCATGGACGAAAAGAAATTGGTTTAGGTTGGAGGGTCACAGTTTTTTTTTTAACTGGTCGGTGCAACATCGTGGGCCGAAGGGCCTGTTCTGCGCTGTAATGTTCTATGTTCTATGTTCTATGTTCTAAACTTGTCAGTTTAATGGAACCTATTTTTTTATTTATATAATCGAGGCAAACAGTCCATTCAGTGGCTTCAGCTGATACAGTGTGAATAGGTCTGATGCCACCAGAAAAGGAACTCTCCGGGCAGGGCTCAGTACAAGGACGATGGTCTGACCTGGATGGCCGCAGTCACAATTTGAGTTGTCCTCATATTTCACTTGTGGTGCAAGTGGGCACATCCTCCCTGGACTGTCCTCAAGCAGTTGAGGATTGTCCAGATTTTCTGTGGAAGATTGAAACTTGGGACTTCACCACTTGAGTCAGTTATTAGGTTGAGGTTGGTGAGGTTTTCAGTCTGGAGGTTTGCCATGGACTGATGGGGAGTTTGTAGGTGTAGAATGTGTTCCAGTAGGGACTGTGGGATTTCGGGCAGGGTTTTTTCTGAGGCCCTGTGTCAATGAGAATATGTTAAGCTTTGAGAAATATGTTTTCCCTGCAGACATAAGGAGGTTCAATAGCGCCAGCACAGGAAGCCACTTGAACTGTGTTGGCCTCCACTTCCCAGACATAATTATCAGGACTTTACAAAATGTTGGTGCCGGGATATGGTGATTTTCTTGACAACATTAGTTTGCAGGTTTTCAAGTAGAAACATTTTTCTTTAGCAGGAGGACCAGATGAAGGTTTCTGTTTCCTCCCATTTTCACTTTGAAAATTTCATATAAAAAGAGAACTTCTTCATTTCTCCCGATTCGCTCTGCATCAGCTTCTCTTTGATGGTTAGATAAAGATTCTGTTTGCCTTGCCTTGTCATCGACTGTAGCAACCTTTATCTACCAGTATGGATAGGAAGATCCCTTTATAGTGGTTGGAATGAAAGGTTATATATCTCAGAATGTATCCCTATACTAGCCAAGTGTTTCATTTAATTGAACAAATTTGATTTGATTTGATTTATTATTGTCACATGTATTAGCGTACAGTGAAAAGTATTATTTCTTGTGTGCTATACAGACAAAGCATACCGTTCATCGAGCAGGAAACAAGAGAGTGCAGAATGTAATGTTACAATCATAGTTAGGGTGTAGAGAAAGATCAACTTAATGCAAGGTAAGTCCATTCAAAAGTCCTGACGGCTGCAGGTCCTTGAGTCGGATGGTACATGACCTCAGACCTTTGTATCTTTTTCCTGACAGAAGAAGGTGGAAGAGAGAATGTCGGGTGCATGGGGTGCATCCTTAATTATGCTGGCTGCTTTGCCGAGGCAACGGGAAGTGTAGACAGAGTCAATGGATGGGAGGCTGGTTTGCGTGATGGATTGGACTACATTCACGACCTTTTGTAGTCCCTTGTGGTCTTGGGCAGAGCAGGAGCCATACCAAGCTGTGATACAACCAGAAAGAATGCTTTCTATGGTGCATCTGTAAAAGTTGGTGAGAGTCGTAGCTGACATGCCAAAATTCCTTAGTCTAATGAGACAATAGAGGCTTTGGTGGGCTTTCTTAACGATTGTGTCAGCATGGTTTTTGAGATCTAGAAATGAAACCTAGCTTCTACGTATGGTGATTTAACTTGAATAGAGGCTGCACGTGGAACAGTTAACTCTCTAGAGGGTATGGATTTTGAGTCAATTGAAGTTTTCAAGACCGAGATTGACAGATTTTTATTAGATAAGGATGCGGCCAGACCTATGAATCAAAAGTGAGTCAGTGGTGTTGAGCTACAGATTAGTGATTATTCAGTAGAATTGAGTTGTTTTGCATCCAAATTTGGGAGCTCTCAGTCCTCCTAAAGTTCAGAAATGGTCCCGCAATGCTTGGTGCATGAGAAGTGCACTGGACACCATATCTGTAAAGCGTTTGTATGTCCACACCTCACAACCTCAGCAACCTGCATAACAGAATGATCAGTGCAATTTTATTTGAAGCCAGTGCTGCCGTTTTCGAGCTCTTCTCTTTCTTAACCTCATACAGCTGAACACACATTAACAGCATGCAGGACTCCCAGCACAATTTAAAGGGAGCATGTTAGTTGCTTGATTCTTTTTGCTGACTGTTGGTGCAACTGTATAGGTTTCCTGTAGGTGCCTAAAGTTTTAGTGGCTTAAAAGCAGTCTGACTGGTGTTGAAGTACTTGACCATTCAATTAAAATTGCATGCTAAAACAAGTTGCTTCCAAACATCGGTGGCTGATAGGGCTTCCTCTTGGGAATAGAGATAATAGGCAAATGAAGCTCCATTATATTGAGTAGGACAAGCTGCTAGAAGAGGGAGGAGTAAGATGAGAACTCCTAACAGCAATGTGCAGGGAGCAATTTTTTATATTCCAAGTTGATATGATCCTTGACCCAACTCCTAAATTTTTGTTATGATCTGGTTCAAGACCAGTAACCTTTTGTTTGAAGTAGACAAATGGTTTTGAGATCCCAGGTACTTAGAAAGAGAATAAAGCCACAAGTTTTCACAGGCTTTGAACAAAATAGGCTTTACTATACAGAAGTAAAATGATTTACAATATCTATCTTACACTCTAACATTCAGGATTAACATGAGGTGCGTGTGGATTAACAGGCAAACTGGTCAAACACACTACACTGCACAATACATGGCAGGTGTGACCAAGACAGATCCCACGGATCTGTCAGCAACTCACCCAGATTTCAGTATCCACTGAGAGTTGCACAGTCTCATTAAGAGTCTGTATCCCTAATGAGGGATTGCAAGTCTTCACTCTCCTCTTTTGAAGATCTCACCTTAGAATTCCCTCCAAAAATCCATAAGACATAGGAGCAGAAGTAGGCCATTCGGCCCATCAAGTCAACTCTGCCATTCGATGAGATCGTGACTGATCTGATATGATAATCCTCAACTCTATATTCCCTCTTTATCCAAATAATCCCTGATTCCCTTACTGATTAAATATCTCTCTATTTCAACCTTGAACATACTTAATGACCCAGCCTCTTCATCCCTCTGCGGTAAATAATTCCACAGATTCACTACCCTCTGAGTGAAGAAATTCCTCCTCATCTCTGTCTTAAAAGTATGATCTCTGACTCTGAAATGATGGTCTCTGATCCAAGATTCTCCCACAAGGGGAAGCAACCTACAACATTGACAATGTTAAGCTCCTGAAAATCCTACATGCCTCAATATGGTCGTGCCTCATTCTTCTAAACTCCAGTGAGTACAGGCCCAACCTACTCAACCTCTCCTCATAAGAAAATCCCTCCATACTCGGGATCAACCTACTGAACCTTCTCTGGACTGCCTCCAATTCCAGTATATCTTTCCTTAGATAAGGGGACCAGAACGGTTCACGGTATTCCAGGATTGGGTAAACTAGTGCCTTGTATACTCCATTCCCTTTGAAATACAGTACAGCAATTCAGCAATATTCCATTTGCCTTTCCCATCACCTGCTGAACTTGCATACCAGTTGTTGCGGGCTTTGATGTGTCAGCCTTTTAAATGATCACAACTTTGCCCTTCAAGAAACTAGACCAAATCACAAAGTTCTCTTAAAAAACTGTTTTAATCAAGCTATAGCGAGGACCCTGGATCAATGACCCTGGACAAGTCAATGTCGTTAACTAGCCAGAGTCCACAATTCAGGAATATACAAGTTTCAAATTTGATTACAAGTAATTAGCATATACCAATTATGTTATAGGAGTTATCTCCATCATAGAATCATACAGCGCAGAAGATGCTCTTCGGCCCATCGAGTCCACACCGACACATTAGAAGCACCTGAACTCCACCTAATCCCATCTGCCAGCACTTGGCCCATAGCCCTGAATGTTATGATGTGCCGCCAAGTGCTCATTCAGATACTTTTTAAAGGATGCGTGGCAACATGCTTCTATCACCCTCCCAGGCAGTGCATTCCAGACCATCACCGCCCTCTGGGTAACAAAGCTTTTCCTCACATCCTGCCCCCCTATCTTCCTACCCCTCACCTTGAACCTATGTCCCCTTGTGACTGACCCTTCAACTATAGGATACAGTTGCTCCTTATCCACTCTATCCATGCCCCTCATAATCTTGTACATCTCACTTAGATTGCCCCTCAGTCTTCTCTCCTCCAACAAAAACAACCCGAGCCTACCCAACCTCTTCATAACTTAAATGTTCCATCCCAGGCAGCATCCTGGTGAATCTCCTCTGCACCCCCTCCAGCGCAATCACATCCTTCCTATAATGTGGTGACCACAATGGCACATAGTACTCTAGCTGTGGCCTCACCAAAGTTCTATCCAAATCCAACATGACTTCCCTGCTTTTGTAATTTATACCTCGATTGATAAAGGCAAGTGTCCCATATGCCTTTTTCACCATCCTACGAACATGCCCTTCTGCCTTCAGAGATCTGCAAATTTATTAATCCCATCCCCACATAGCCATATATGTAATTTATGTAAATGATGAATAATAGGGGGCCCGACACAGATGCCTGTGGTACGTGACTGGTCGCTATCTTCCAGTCACTAAAGCAGCCTTCTGTCATCCACACAGTTATTGATTAAGGTTACGTCATTCATATGGTACAGATATTAAAACCAATCAATCAACTCACGCTTGCTTAATTATAATATCCAATCAACGTGAAGACTAATCATGTCAGCAGACCGGATTCATAATTGTTACAAGTTATCACTGATGTCCCACTGCCTGTCTGATATCACTCCTTTTTCCAGTTCCAGATGTCTGATTCATAGAATCCCTACAGTACAGAAAGAGGCCATTCGGCCCATCGAGTCTGCACCGACCACAATCCCACCCAGGCCCTACCCCCATATCCACCCACTAATCCCTCTAACCTATGCATCTCAGGACACTAAGGGCAATTTTAGCTTGGCCAATCAACCTAACCTGCACATCTTTGGACTGTGGGAGGAAACCGGAGCACCCGGAGGAAACCCATGCAGACACGAGGAGAAAGTGCAAACTCCACACAGACAGTGACCCAAGCCGGGAATCGAACCCAGGTCCCTGGAGCTGTGAAGCAGCAGTGCTAACCACTGTGCTACCGTGCCGCCCGGTTTAATGAATTCTCTCAGGTTAAAGGTCTTGATGCTTATCTGTGAAGACTTTTATACAGACCTTTTATTTTCTTATAGCAACTTATGTAATTTTAAACTTGTGTGATTATTAATCCTTTCAGTCCCCCCTTTGGCCATTGGGTGACCACCCAAACAGGCCAATAAATGTTGAGAATATTTCTCTGAATCCTTCACGTGGCCAGTCATCCAAAAGTTGAGAGGTAGCCTAAACTATTCTGCTGTAAATTTAAGCTGCTAACTTCTCCCCTTTTACTCAGGGACCCATGGGAATACTACCCCTGTCTACGGCAATCCCCATCCTGATTATTTCCCACCAATTGGTTAGGCGTTCCCTGCCTTTCCCGGAACAAATATCCCACCATTGGTGAGTTCCTGATTGTTTCAATCTGGTGGCAGCCTGGGTGGCTAGATTCATTTGTTTACATCTCGTATGTCTGTTCTTTGGCCTGCCTGGCATACTTATGGATGATTTCCATAGCTTTTTGTATGACCTATCAGACCACTTTCCCTAGTGTCTTGTCAGTGTGCAATGAGTCATCTCACGAGGCACCAAACAAGTATCCTAATGATTTTCCGGGCAAGTTGAACTCTCCCACAGTCAATGAGTCTGTCACTTGCAGCCAACAACTGTAATTACTTTCGCAAAGTAAACCTCTGGCGATTACCTCCGTCTCTGGGGTGATTATGCACCACTGCATGGGCCCACCTGCTCCGCTTTAAATGCCTCCTCCAATGGTAAGATTTCAGTTCCCTGGAGCCTTGAGGATCCAACAAGCGCACAATATTTAATCCTCTGATTCTGAACTGTATTGTATCTCACCTATGCCAGGCTCTCCTTATGGGTCATATATCCTTTAAACTCGGCTTGGTAAACCCAGCCTCCTTCACTGGACCTCCTTCCGGTCGAGGTACCACTAATTCGTGTCTGCTTTGGTGAATGTTGACCAAGTTTATTTTGTATGGGGCGATAAATGAATGTCGAGGAATGGTTCCAAATCCCAAATCTTCAGTGTCAGACCTAACCTCATCTTTCAGATCCCTGGTGAGATTATCACATGCCCGCCCTTTGACTTGGGCCTCAGTGGTCTTAATTATTCTTTCAGTTACGTGATTAAATGTTTTTAGGAATCCCTCACCCTGTAGGTCTACAGTGGTAAATGCATACTTGGTTCCATAGGCTTCCAACTTCCATGGTATCCTGGGAGGAATAGCTATTCAATTCAGACAGTTGTACTGAATTAACTACCGAGTTTGCACTCCCTGACAACCCCCCATGTGTCCCAGTGACTGCTTTCATCTCATGTGTGATTCAGGAGCAATTCTGTAAATGTAATCTTCAATGATTCTCTGCATTTAGACTTCTGCCCAGTTAATAACATTGGGATGATTCTGGCATGTTGAATGTAATATTGTTAATAAACCCAAAACATTGTAGGTTACCCTTAGAGACACCATTGTCACATCATGTAGTAAAATTTTAGCTTTCCCAATCCTAACTAACCCATCTGGAGTGGCTCTACCATGTTTGGACATTGGGTAGGTTTTTGATACCCACACGTGTTAAGCTGGACATCTAATATCTCTACAATCAAATCTTGTCTATTGCACGTTTACACAGTTCTTGACAATACTGGTCCTTAAAGCCAGGTCCTGTGACATTGCATAAATATCTCCACAAACGCAGTATTTAAATCAAATATCCCTTTAATACCCAAATTGCCCTCTGAGTCTTCTTCATCTCTGAGTCCCATCTCAGAGAGTGCTATGAGCAGGCCACCCCTTTTTACTTCCCTCTCGAATTGCCACTCTAGTTCCAGGTTCCCACCCTATTGTTCCATTCTTTTGCAGACTGTCCATAATCTGGATCAACGATTCAGATTGACATGCCTGGCCTTTCTAGGGGCAGAAATATCTTGCGCTCTGTCTCAGTTTCTCTGTATGACGGCATGATTAATTGTGTCCGATGACTGGTGGAGGTTACTGGATCCGAAATGCAGATGTTGGGTTTCTTTATACACTTTCATGTTCCGCTGGTGGGTAGCTGAACATACATGATTCCACAATAGTAAATATGAACCTGTGAAATCATTAATGAACGGAGCATAATGCTTCCACCAACTTCCTGTCTTTCTATTTACAAGTGCGCATGTATCACCTGTCGTAATTGCCTTATACGTTCCATGCCACTGCAGTTGGAGACTGCTGCACTCTGGTCCCACCTTTACCATCACCCTGTGGCCCACTTATGGTCCTCTTGATTTTTCAACTTGCTGATCCTTCTCCAAATTCTGCACTGCCTGTCAGTCTCTAACTTAATTCTTAATCAAATATAGTTGTTTACTCAGTTATAGAAACATAGAAAATAGGAGCAGGAGGAGGCCTTTTGGCCCTTTGAGCCTTCTCCGCCATTCACTATGATCATGGCTGATCCTCCAACTCAATAGCCTAATCCTGTTTTCTCAAAGGATAACCTTTGATCCCATTCACCCCAAGTGCTATATCCAGCATCCTCTTGAATACATTCAATGTTTTGGCATCAACTGCTTCCTGTGGTAATGAATTCCACAGGCTCACCACTCTTTGGGTGTAGAAATGTCTCCTCACCTCTGTCCTAAATGGAATCCTCAGACTGTGACCCCTGGTTCTGGACTCACCCACCATCGGGAGCATCTGCCCTGTCTAGTCCTGTTAGAATTTTATAAGTCTCTATGAGATCCCCCCTCATTCGTCTGAACTCCAGCGAAAACAATCCTAACCTAGTCAATCTCTCCTCATCCATCAGTCCCGCCATCCCCAGAATCAGCCTGATAAACCTGTACTCCCTCGAGAGCAAGGAGACCAAAGCTGTACACAAATACTCAAGGTGTGGCCTCACCAAGGCCCTGCATAATTGCAACAACAGTAAGAAGTTTAACAACACCAGGTTAAAGTCCAACAGGTTTATTTGGTAGCAAAAGTTTTGCTACCAAATAAACCTGTTGGACTTTAACCTGGTGTTGTTAAACTTCTTACTGTGTTTACCCCAGTCCAACGCCGGCATCCCCACATCATAATTGCAACAACACATCTCTGCTCCTGTACTCGAAACCTCTGGCAATGAAGGCCAACATATCATTTGCCTTCTTTACCGCCTGCTGCACCTGCATGTTTACCTTCAGCGACTGGTGCACAAGGACACCCAGGTCCCACTGCACACTCCGCTCTCCCAATTTACAACCATCCAGGTAGTAATCTACCTTTTTGTTTTTGCTTCCAAAGTGAATAACCTCACATTTATCCAAATTATACTGCATCTGCCATTGATTAGCCCACTCAGCCAATCTGTCCTGATCATGCTGAAGGATCATAGAATCCCTACAGTGCAGAAGGAGGCCATTTGGCCCATCGAGTCTACACCAACACCAATCCCACCCAGGTCCTGTCCCTGCTTAGCTACCCTGCTAATCCCTCTAACCTATCACCAGTCCAAAAATGTGCGGGTTAGGTTGATTGGCCAGGTTAAAAAAAATTGCCCCTTAGAATCCTGGGATGCGTAGGTTAGAGGGATTAGCGGGTAAATTATGTGGGGGTAGGGCCTGGGTGGGATTGTGGTCGGTGCAGACTCGATGGGCCGAATGGCCTCCTTCTGCACTGTAGGGTTTCTATGATTTCTTTCTATGATCACATCCCAGGACACTAAGGGTTAATTTAGCATGTCCAATCAACCTAACCTATGACGAGGATCTCTACATCCTCGTCACAGTTCACCCTCCAACCCAATTTGGTATCATCTGCAAACTTTGAGATGTTACATTTTGTTCCCCCATCCAAATCATTAATATATATTGTGAATAGCTAGGGTCCCAGCACTGATCCCTGTGGCACCCCACTAGTTACTGCCTGCCAATTTGAAAAGGACCCATTAATTCCTACTCTTTGTTTCCTCTCAGCCAACCAATTTTCTATCCATCTCAATACACTTCCCCCAATCCCACGCGCTTTCATCTTGCACAGTAAACTCTTGTGCGGGACGTTGTCAAACACTTTCTGAAAGTCCAAATATATCACATGTACTGGCTCCCCCTTGTCAATTCTACTAGCTACATCTTCAACGAATTCGAACAGATTTGTCAAGCATGATTTCCCCTTCATAAATCCATGCTGACTCTGTCTGATCCTGCCACTGCTTTCTAAATGCTCCGCTATAAAGTCCTTGATAATGAATTTGAGCATTTTTCCCACCACCAATGAATGATATTCCCTTATCACATGTATCTCTAATTTTGTGTTTAATGCAATTCCCAACATCACCACTGCAGTTTGGGGGTCTATATATGACACCCATGAATGTTTTTTGCCCCTTGGTATTTTGCAACTCTACCCTCTACATTGTCAGAAATAAAATCCTTTCTCACTATTTTGTTAATTTTTCTTTAACCAGCAGTGCCACTCCACCACCTTTTCCTTTATGCCTGTCCTTCCTAAATACCCTGGGACATTCAATTTCCATCCCTGGTCACCCTGCAGCCATGTCTCCATAATCCCAATTGTACCCGTTTACATCTATTTGCGCGATTAGTTCATGCGCTTTATTGCAAATGCTCCACGCATTAAGGCACAAAGTCTTTCAGTCTTTTTTTTAATATTGTTTGCCTCACTCTCAATGTTTTTCTCGATAGCCCTGTTTGAACTTTGTCCTTGGTTTGTCTGCCTATCACTTTTCTTCTTCCTTTTTAACCTTTTGTTTTTGTCCTTGCTCCCTCCTTCTCTGACTCCTTACATAGGTTCCCATCCCCCTGGCATATTAGTTTAAAGCCTCCCCAACCACTCTAACAAACAGTCCCCCTCGAACATCAGTCCCAGTCCTGTCCAGGTGTAACCCGTCCAATTTGTGCAGGTCCGACCTTCCCTGAACCGGTCCCTATACCCCTGGAATCTGAAACCCTCCCCTGACACCATCTCTTCAGCCACGTATTCGTCCGATATATCCTGTCATTTCTACTCTGACTAGCGCGTGTCACCGGTCGTAATCCTGAGATCACTAACTTTGAGGTCCGATTTCTTAACTATCTTCCTCGCTCCCTGTATTCTGCTTTTAGGACCTCATCCCTTTTTTTAACCTATGTCGTTTGTACCGATGTGTACCACGATCACTGGCTATTCTTAGGTAGGGTGGAGGGGGTGCAGAGGAGATTCACTAGGTTGATTCCGGAGTTGAGAGGGTTGGCTTATGAGGAGAGACTGAGTAGACTGGGGCTATACTCATTGGAATTCAGAAGAATGAGGGGAGATCTTATAGAAACATATAAAATTATAAAGGGAATAGATAAGATAGAAGCATGCAAGTTGTTTCCAATGGCGGGTGAAACTAGAACTAGGGGGCATAGCCTCAAAATAAGGGGAAGCAGATTTAGGACTGAGTTGAGGAGGAACTTCTTCACACAAAGGGTTGTGAATCTGTGGAATTCCCTGCCCAGTGAAACAGTTGAGGCTACCTCATTGAATGTTTTTAAGGCAAGGATAGATAAATTTTTGAACAGTAAAGGAATTAAGGGTTATGGTGAGCGGGCGGGTAAGTGGAGCTGAGTCCACAAAAAGATCAGCCATGATCTTATTGAATGGCGGAGCAGGCTTGAGGGGCCAGATGGCCTACTCCTGCTCCTAGTTCTTATGTTCACCCTCCCCCTCCAGAATGTCCTGTACCTGCTCTGAGACATCCTTGACCCTTGCACCAGGGAGGCAACATACCATCCTGGAATCTCATTTGCAGCCACAGAAATGCCTGTCTATTCCGCTTACAATTGAATCCCCTGTAACTATTGCACTGGCACACTTTTTACCCCTCCCCTCTGCAGCAGAACCAACCGTGGTACAACACGTTTGGCTACTGCTGCTTTCCCCTGAGTGGTCATTCAAAACGGTATATCTGTTTTGCAGGGGAATGGCCATAGGAGATTCTTGCACTACCTGCCTATCTCTCTTGCTCTGTCTGGTGGTCACCCATTCCCTTCCTGCCTGCGGAATCTGAGCCTGCAGTGTGACCAGTTCTCTATATGGGACTAGCAAGATAAATACGTGAGGTTCCGGGTATAGGGTCTGGGTGGGATTGTTGTCAGTGAGGCTTGATGGACCGACTGGCCTCCTTCTGCATAGTAGGAATTCTATGAATCTCTTGTGAGGGGAACCCACCTAATGAATTGATCCATAATTACTCAAAATATCACTTTCATTTTAATGGGGGCAGTGGACTTGTAACATTAATCTGTATCTGTTCCCAAGGTCCTCTGGGACAAGGCTGGTGATGTCATTTTATTTTTATTACTTTTCCAGGGTTATACTGGGCACATGTAACACATCACTGGCAAAATTGTGCCGTTTCTCTTCCCATTTCCTTCCACCTTCAACACCGGTCCATTAAATCAAACATATTGTTCCGTCTGGTATGCTGTGTCTCATGATAAATCCCCCGTAAGAGTCTTCTGATGCTTCTTGGGTGACCACATTCCCTTTTTTCCTCCACACTCGTTCACTATCTGAGGATGCCTCCCACTCTTTCCACTCTTGTCTCATTTTTATTTTCAATCACTTTTTATTTTCTCTAGCCTTTGAGTGGGGTGATCTGTTCAACAAGAAAATCCACTTTTTGTTAGACTCCAGCTTCCAGAAGGCATTTGACTAAATTCCAGAAGGCATTTGACAAGGTGCCGCACCAAAGGCTGCTACATAAGATAAAGGTGCACGGTGTTACGGGTAATGTATTAGCATGGATGGAGGATTGGTTAACGAACAGAAAGCAAAGAGTGGGGGTAAATGGGTGTTTTTCTGGTTGGCGATCAGTGACTAGTGGTATGCCTCAGGGATTGGGACCACAATTGTTTACGATTTACACAGACGATTTGGAGTTGGGGACCAAGTGTAATGTGTCAAAATTCGCAGATGACACTAAGATGGGTGGCAGAGCAAAGTGTGCAGAGGACGTTGAAAGTCTGCAAAGGGATCTAGATAATCTAAGTGAGTTGGCGAGGATCTGGCAGATGGAGTACATTGTTGGTAAATGTGAGGTTATCCATTTTGGTAGGAATAACAGCAAAATGGATTATTATTTAAATGGTAAAAAATGCAGCATGCTGCTGTGCAGAGGGACCTGGGTGTCCTTGTGCAGGAATCTCAAGGAGTTGGTTTGCAGGTGCAGAAGGTAATTAAGAAGGCAAATGGAATTTTGTCCTTTATTGCTAGAGGGACGGAGTTTAAAAACAGCGAGGTTATGTTGCAGCTGTATAAGGTGCTGGTGAGGCCATATCTGGAGTTCTGTGTACAGTTTTGGTCTCCTTACTTGAGAAAGGATATACTGGCACTGGAGTGGGTGCAGAGGAGATTCACTAGGTTGATTCCAGAGTTGAGAGGGTTGGCTTATGAGGAGAGACTGAGTAGACTGGGGCTATACTCATTGGAATTCAGAAGGATGAGGGGAGATCTTATAGAAATATATAAGATTATGAAGGGAATAGATAAGATAGAAGCAGGGAAGTTGTTTCCAATGGCGAGTGAAACTAGAACTAGGGGGCATAGCCTCAAAATAAGGAGAAGCAGATTTAGGACTGAGTTGAGGAGGAACTTCTTCACACAAAGGGTTGTGAATCTGTGGAATTCCCTGCCCAGTGAAGCAGTTGAGGCTACCTCAAAGAACAGCACAGCACAGGAAACAGGCCCTTCGGCCCTCCAAGCATGCGCCGCTCATTGGTCCAACTGGACCATTCGTTTGTATCCCTCCATTCCCAGACTGCTCATGTGACTATCCAGGTAAGTCTTAAACGATGCCAGTGTGTCTGCCTCCACCACCCTACTTGGCAGCGCTTTCCAGGCCCCCACCACTCTCTGTAAAAAACGTCCCTCTGATATCTGAGTTATACCTCGCCCCTCTCAGCTTGAGCCCGTGACCCCTCGTGATCGTCACCTCCGACCTGGGAAAAAGCTTCCCACTGTTCACCCTATCTATGCCCTTCATAATTTTGTACACCTCTATTAGGTCTCCCCTCATTCTCCGTCTTTCCAGGGAGAACAAGCCCAGTTTACCCAATCTCTCCTCATAACTAAGACCCTCCATACCAGGCAACATCCTGGTAAACCTTCTCTGCACACTCTCTAAAGCCTCTACGTCCTCATTGAATGTTTTTAAGGCAAGGATAGATAAATTATTGAACAGTAAAGGAATTAAGGGCTATGGTGAGCGGGCGGATAAGTGGAGCTGAGTCCACAAAAAGATCAGCCGTGATCTTATTGAATGACGGAGCAGGCCCGAGGGGCCAGATGGCCTACTCCTGCTCCTAGTTCTTATGTTCCTCTTCCCATGATTTGTTTTAAATTCAATTATTATTAACTTGAATGTGAGCTCTTGAATGATTTGATTGATGCTCCTTTCTACCTGACACTCCCCACCTGCAGATCACCTCACTGAATATCATTCCAAATAACATCATGCATGGACTTAAAATATCCTCCAGTTCTATCCTACAGTAAATGGTAGAACCTTTAGGAGTATTGACAGGCAGAGAGATCTGGGTGCACATGTCCACCAATCACTGAAAGTGGCAATGCAAGTGGATAAGGTGGTCAAGAAAGCATACGGCATGTTTGCCTTCATCGGTCGGGCCATTGAGTATAAAAATTTGCAGGTCATGCTGCAGTTGTACAGAACCTTAGTCAGGCCTCATTTCGAATATTGTGTACAATTCTGGTCGCCACACTACCAGAAGGATGTGGATGCTTTGGAGAAGGTATAGAAGAGGTTTACCAGGATGTTGCCTGGTCTGGAGGGTATTTGCTATGAGAAGAGGTTGGATAAACTCGGTTTGTTCTCACTGGAACGACGGAGGTTATGGGGTGAGCTGATAGAGGTTTACAAAATTGAGTGGCATGGACAGAGAGGACAGTCAGATGCTCTTTTCTGGGGTAGAAAAGTCAAGTACTCGGGGACATAGGGTTAAGGTGCGTGGGAAAAGTTTAGAGGCAAGTTTTTTACACAGAGGATGGTGAATGTCTGGAACGCACTGCCCGGGGAGTGCGTGGTGGGAGCAGGCACCATCGTGACAAATATATGAATAAGAAGGATACAGACTCCGTAAGTGCATACGGCTTTCGTTTAAGCAGGCATCATGATCGTCGTAGGTTTGGAGGGCCGAAGGACTTGTTCCTGTGCTGTACTTTTCTTTGTTGTTCTTTGTTCTCCATTTATCTTTATCCATCTTATGCATATTCCTTACTAAGTTTATTTGCTACTAGGTCATTAATTGTTCCCATCCGAATTATTTATTCTTTCACTATCATTTTGCTCCTCTTCTTGGCAGGTACTGATGTATTTAATTCTGTCCCAGTTGTCTTGAAATTTGTTTCTCAATGGAGTATGTGTCAGTGCTTCAATCATTTTGGTCCCATTTACCGTTTCATGCCATGTTGTTTGTCAGGTAGTGTACATGTCTGATACCTATTCTTAAATGTATTAATGCAAGCACTTCCAAACCCTTGAATGGGTCTATTTGGACTGGTTTGCTACATATCCGTTACTTAGTACGTAATTCATCTGCACACTTATGCAGTGCCTCAATATCATGCCAACACCTTCTTGACTCTCAGGCAATCTTATCAAAAGATTTTGAAGTCTTTGCTCATCTCTCCACATATGATCCAGATGCCTTGGTTCAGAGTATCAAATTCTGTTCTCTTAAAAAACATAGACAAGGACATAAATATCACCAAGAGAAAGCTATCAATTTACTAGTCCATCCATACTTCCCGTTCGCTAGAGTATACATCAGTGCCAAATCAAAATATTCCAATTAATTAAATTGCATTCAATATCCCAATTCCCATTTGCTGTTTAACTTCCAGTTTCTGTCTTCTTCCCTCAATTACTTAATCCTATTTAGTTTGCTTCATAACGTCTTTGAAACAGAAATCAAACCTTTCTATTTGATTCCAGGCAGTAACCTATTTTGATTACTCGTTTTTTGTCTTAAATGGCATAATTGTTTAGGTAACTTGCTAACAGCGCATTTTTCCTATATCAGAATTGTCCCAAATTCAAACAGTGTTGTTGGCTTTCATATGTCCATTAATGCCGATCTTATCTCTTCTTTTAAAAAAATCTTTGTTCCTACATCCGTAGCTACCACCTAAAATGTGTATTTTTTTCTTAGAGCCCCATTAAATGTCTTTTTAATCGCCATCATCGTTCTTGTTATCCATCAAATAAATCCCTCTTTAATTCTGTCCTATCCTGTTCATTTGTTGCCCATCCTGTTCTTTGCTGTCCATTAATGCTATTTTAATCTGTTGACAAACAGGGTCAAATCAGCTCTTCTGTTACCCTGTTCATGTATCCCACTGGGTGCAGAGATAGTGTCTGCACTCAACCTCTGGTGATCTGACACCTGTTTTCCTTTCTCTCTCGCTGATTCCTACACTCATAGAAATCATAGAAACCCTACATGTACAGAAAGAGGCCATTCGGCCCATCGAGTCTGCACCGACCACAATCCCACCCAGGCCCTATCCCCATATCCCTACATATTGACCCACTAATCCCTCTAACCTACGCATCTCAGGACACTAAGGGCAATTTTTAGCATGGCCAATCAACCTAACCCGCACATCTTTGGACTGTGGGAGGAAACCAGAGCACCCGGAGGAAACCCACGCAGACACGAGGAGAATGTGCAAACTCCACACAGACAGTGACCCAAGCCGGGAATCGAACCCAGGTCCCTGGAGCTGTGAAGCAGCAGTGCGAACCACTGTGCTACCGTGCCGCCATGTGACTGGTGCCTCACCACACCCTCCTCTAATTGATTCTTTGATTGTGCAATTGAGTGACAACATGCCAAGCCCCCTCTGTGTATGAACCAGCTCAGACCAGGAGGACCAAAGCACTGACCATAACCAGCGGTCACTTGAAGGCATTAACCTGTCACCGGTGCAGTGACAAAGAGCCAGTTCCACTTAGTGGAAGAGCACCAAAGAGCACAATCTGCTGTTCCTCCAGGTCATGATAGGACACCAAGTATCTACACATTGTTCACAGCCAGTAATCTGCATTATGTGCATCGACACATTGCCCAAACTTCAGCCCTCTCTATGCATTTAGGTAATGTTAAGATCATGTGAAAATTGTGCATAAAATATCACTGTACAGATTATATTGTTATGACATTGAAAACCTTATTTGCATGCACACCTTGTCATACTTGGGCTAATTTCTCCCATTATAAATATTCTTATGTTGAGACTTATAATGGAGCTGACCCAGGGAGGTATGTCACGCTGTATTTACATTCTCCAGCAATGTCTTTGTTTTCCATTCCCAGCTTCCTCACTGGTAGATCCTGGTATAATATAAATACTGAATTACATCTGTTTCCTACTCCTGTTTTTCCCCCCTCCACATATATTCCATTTGTTGTTGGTGTGTGTGGTCATTGATGTTTACAGGTTACTTTACACACATTTGAACAGTGTGTTGGGATAATTCAAAACAGATCAGTGTGCTAGTTGGTTATCACTTTCTTCCAATGCAGGTTCTTCAAGCAGCAGCCAAACAAATTCCTCCTCAGTGAATCCAATGGCATCACTGGGAGCACTGCAGACACTGGCAGGGGCATCAGGCGGCCTCAACGTCAGCTCTTTAGCAGGTGAAGGGCGCTCTGTTCTTATAATGTTCAGAAACGGTCTGAGTTAGCAGTCATAGCAGAAACAACATGCATTTATATTGAGAGTTTGATCAGCATAGAGTCATAGAGGTTTACAGCATGGAAACAGGCCCTTCGGCCAAACTTGTCCATGCCGCTCTTTTTTTTTGAAACACCAAAGCTAGTCCCAATTGCCCGCATTTGGCCCATATCCCTATATACCCATCTTACCCATGTAACTGTCGAAACGCTTTTTAAAAGACAAAATTGAACCCGCCTCTACTACTACCTCTGGCAGCTTGTTCCAAACACTCACCACCCTCTGTATGAAAAAACTGCCCCTCTTTTGTATCTCTCCCCTCTCACCTTAAACCTATGCCCTCGAGTTTTAGACTCCCCTACCTTTGGGAAAAAATATTGACGATTGAGCTGATCTATGCCCCTCATTATTTTATAGACCTCTATAAGATCACGCCTCAGCCTACTACATTCCAGAGAAAAAAGTCCCAGTCTATCCAGCTTCTACTTATAACTCAAACCATCAAGTCTCGGTAGCATCCTAGTAAATCTCTTCTGCACTCTTTCTCGTTTAATAATATCCTTTCTATAACCAGAACTGTACACAGTATTCCAAGTGTGGCCTTACCAATGTCTTGTACAACTTCAACAAGACGTCCCAACTCCTGTATTCAATGTTCTGACCAATGAAACCAAGCATTCTGAATGCCTTCTTCACCACTCTGTCCACCTGTGATTCCACTTTCAAGGAGCTATGAACCTGTACCCCTAGATCTCATTGTTCTGAAACTCTCCCCAACGCCCTACCATTAACTGAGTAAGTCCTGCCCTGGTTCAAACTACCAAAATGCATCGCCTCGCATTTATCATCAGCCCACTGGCCCAATTGATCAAGATCCCATTGCAATCCGAGATAACCTTCTTCACTGTCCACTATGCCACCAATCTTGGTGTCATCTGCAAACTTACTAACCATGCCTCCGATATTCTCATCCAAAATCATTAATATGAATAACAAATAACAGTGGACCGAGCAGCGATCCGTGAGGCACACCGCTGGTCACAGGTCTCCAGTTTGAGAAACAACCCTCTTGTCGTCAAGCCAATTTTGTATCCATTTAGCTACCTCACCCTGGATACCGTGAGATTTAACCTTATGCAACAACCTACCATGCGGTACCTTGTCAAAGGCCTTGCTAAAGTCCTGGGCTTGCAAAATCTCCCTAACTGTCCTGGCTGGAGACAATACACATCTCTTTAACCTGTGCTTAACCCTCTCTCCACTCACATTGTCTGTACCTTTAAGACTTGATTGCCTGTAAAGACTCGCATTCCACCTATTACCTTGTAAATTGAGTTTGTGTCTTTATATGCCCTGTTTGTGAACACGAGCCCTCACTCACCTGAAGAAGGGGCTTGGGGCTCCGAAAGCTAGTGCTGCCAAATAAACCTGTTGGACTTTAACCTGGTGTTGTGAGACTTCTTACTGTGCTTACCCCAATCCAACGCCGGCATCTCCACATCAAAGTCCATGTAGACAGCATCAACTGCACTGCCCTCATCTACCTTCTTAGTTACCCCTTCAAAAAACTCAATCAAATTTGTGAGACGTGATTTTCCGGTCACAAAGCCATGCTGACTGTTCCTAATCAGCACCACACAACACTTCAAAATGGAGCTCCTTGTGCAGCAGAATAGGCCAAATTCATAATGTTTTCTGTCGAAGGAAATGAGGAAAGAACAGGTATGATTATTACAGAATATATTACGTCTCGATTGGGTTCTGGACTGGCCACTCGGGCTCCAGACTGGGAGTGGAGGGGTTTAATGATGATTCTTTGGGTTGGATTAGGCCAAGCTGCCGTCTGGCAGGCTCCATTTTGGGGAGCTTGTGGTACGAATCAGCCCCAGGCTGGTGAGGAGAGTTTGAGGGGGAGGAGGGAATGGGGGGTGGGGTTGGAGGGGGTTTGTGAGGGAGGGGAGTGGAAGGAGGTGTGAATGTGGGAGTTGGGGGAGGGGGGGTTGCAGGAGGGGATGTTTGGGGGGACAGGAGGGTGGATTGGGGAGGGGAGTGGAGGGAAGGTTAGGGAGTAGGGATAGTTTAAGACGAGGGGGTTGGTGGAGGCAAGTTTGGGGAGGAGACTGGAGGCGGGTTGGGGAGTAGGGGTTTAGTTTGAGTCAAGGGGGTTGTGGGAGGGAAGTGGAGGGAGGTTGGGAAGGGGAGTGGAGGGGGCTTAAGGAAATTGGGGGGACAGGGGAGTCGGGGGGGGGGGGGGTTTGGGGAGTGGAAGTCTGTCCCTAGTCTACTGAGGGTATACTTGACTTGACTTTAGGCTTTCACCTAGGTGTAGGTCAGGTACTGTCTGCTCATTTTAATTATTGGCTTGTATAGTGAATACTGAATGTTGTTATGAAATGTGACTTTGGTCAAATCTGTCCCCAGGTATGGCAGCTTTAAATGGAGGCCTGGGGAGTGGGAGTCTATCGAATGGTACAGGCAGTGCAATGGATGCTCTGACTCAGGCATACTCGGGGATTCAGCAATATGCAGCTGCAGCACTCCCCTCCCTCTATAACCAGAGTCTTCTTAACCAGCAGAGTCTGAGTGCAGCAGGAAGTCAGAAAGAAGGTAAGAATGAACGGCACCAGTCCTCCGAGCTCCGGCTCAATGATCACCAAGCTCTGGACTGGGGTTCAGTGTGACCAGGGTTCGGTACACGGTTAATCAAGAGCAGGGTTCGATACGAGTGGGGTTTGTTACAGGGTTAATCATGAGTGGGATTCGGTTCGGGTTAATCAGGAGTGGGGTTCGGTTCGGGGTTAATCACTTGCGGGGTTTGGTACGAGGTTAATGACGAGCGGGGTTTGGTGCGGGGTTAATCATGAGTGGAGTTCAGTACGGGGTTAATAATGAGTGGGATTCTGTATGGGGTTAATCACGAGCGGGTTTTGGTACTGGGTTAATCAGGAGCCGGGTTCGCTACGGGGTTAATCACGAGTGGGATTCTGTATGGGGTTAATCACGAGTTGGATTCTCTACAGGGTTAAAAATGCGCGGGGTTCGGTATGGGGATAATCACGAGCGAGGTTCAGGACGGGGTTAATGAGGAGCGGGTTTCGGTACGGGGCTAATGACGTGCAGGGTTCGGTGCAGCATTAATGACGTGCGGAGTTCGGTACGGGGTCAATGACGTGCAGGGTTCGGTGCAGCATTAATGACGTGCGGAGTTCGGTACGGGGTCAATGACGTGCAGGGTTCGGTGCAGCATTAATGACGTGCGGAGTTCGGTACGGGGTCAATGACGTGCAGGGTTCGGTGCAGCATTAATGACGTGCGGAGTTCGGTACGAGGTCAATGACGTGCAGGGTTCGGTGCAGCATTAATGACGTGCGGAGTTCGGTACGGGGTCAATGACGTGCAGGGTTCGGTGCAGCATTAATGACGTGCGGAGTTCGGTACGGGGTCAATGACGTGCAGGGTTCGGTGCAGCATTAATGACGTGCGGAGTTCGGTACGGGGTCAATGACGTGCAGGGTTCGGTGCAGCATTAATGACGTGCGGAGTTCGGTACGGGGTCAATGACGAGCGGGGTTCGGTGCAGCATTAATGACGTGCGGAGTTCGGTACGGGGTCAATGACGTGCAGGGTTCGGTGCAGCATTAATGACGTGCGGAGTTCGGTACGGGGTCAATGACGTGCAGGGTTCGGTGCAGCATTAATGACGTGCGGAGTTCGGTACGAGGTCAATGACGTGCAGGGTTCGGTGCAGCATTAATGACGTGCGGAGTTCGGTACGGGGTCAATGACGTGCAGGGTTCGGTGCAGCATTAATGACGTGCGGAGTTCGGTACGGGGTCAATGACGAGCAGGGTTCGCGACGGGGTTAATCAGGAGTGGGATTCTGTATGGGGTTAATCAGAAGTTGGATTCTCTACAGGGTTAATGACGTGCAGGGTTCGGTACGGGGTTAAATCACGAGCGAGGTTCAGTATGGAGCTAAT
The DNA here is from genome assembly GCF_964213995.1 of Mustelus asterias. Classification (NCBI taxonomy): domain Eukaryota; kingdom Metazoa; phylum Chordata; class Chondrichthyes; order Carcharhiniformes; family Triakidae; genus Mustelus; species Mustelus asterias. The sequence continues at coordinate 67,161,008 of NC_135809.1, read as the reverse complement.
GAGGAGCGGGGTTCGGTATGGGGATAATGACGCGTGGGGTTCAGTACGGGGTCAATGATGAGCAGGGTTTGGTACGGGGTTAATGATGAGCAGGGTTTGGTACGGGGTTAATGATGAGCAGGCTTTGGTACGGGGTTAATGATGAGCAGGGTTTGGTACGGGGTTAATGATGAGCGGGGTTTGGTATGGGGTTAATGATGTGCGGGGTTTGGTACGGGGTTAATGATGTGCGGGGTTTGGTACGGGGTTAATGATGTGCGGGGTTTGGTACGGGTTAATGATGAGCAGGGTTTGGTACGGGGTCAATGATGAGCAGGGTTTGGTACGGGGTTAATGATGAGCAGGGTTTGGTACGGGGTTAATGATGAGCAGGGTTCGGTACGGGGTTAATGATGTGCGGGGTTTGGTACGGGGTTAATGATGAGCAGGGTTTGGTACGGGGTTAATGATGAGCAGGGTTCGGTACGGGGTTAATGATGTGCGGGGTTCGGTACGGGGTTAATGATGTGCGGGGTTTGGTACGGGGTTAATGATGAGCAGGGTTTGGTACGGGGTCAATGATGTGCGGGGTTTGGTACGGGGTTAATGATGTGCGGGGTTTGGTACGGGGTTAATGATGAGCAGGGTTTGGTACGGGGTTAATGATGAGCAGGGTTTGGTACGGGGTTAATGATGAGCAGGGTTCGGTACGGGGTTAATGATGAGCAGGGTTTGGTACGGGGTTAATGAGATGTGGAGTTCGGTGCGGGGTTAATCACGAACAGTGTTTGGTACGGGGTTAATCATGAGCGGAGTTCAGTACCGGGTTAATAACGAGTGGGATTTTGTATGGGGTTAATCACGAGCGAGTTTTGGTACTGGGTTAATCACGAGCCGGGTTCACTACGGGGTTAATCACGAGTGGGATTCTGTATGGGGTTAATGAGGAGCGGGGTTCGGTACGGGATGAATGACATGCAGAGTTCGGTACAGTTTAATCACGAGCGGGGTTCAGTACGGGGTTAATGACGTGCGAGTTTCAGTACGGGGTTAATCACAACCGTTGTTCTGTACAGGGCTAATGATTAGCGGGGCTTGGTATGGGGTTAATGACGTGCAGAATTCGGTACAGGTTAATCAGGAGCGCGGTTTGGTACGGGGTTAATGACGAGCGGGGTTCAGTACAGGGTCAATCATGAGCGCCGTTCAGTGTGCGATTAATGACGAGCGCAGTTCGGTGCAGGGTTAATGACAAGCAAGGTTCAGTACGGGTTTAATGACGTGCAGCGTTTGGGACAAGCGGTGTTTGCTCGGGGTTAATCTTGAGCAAGGTTCGCTACAGGGTTAATCACGAGCGGATTCAGTGTGGGGTTAGTCACGAGCGGTGTTCGATAAGGGGTTCATGAGGTGCGGGGTTAATCACGAGCGTGGTTCGGTACAGGGTTAATCACGAGTGAGGTTTGGTATGGGGTTAATGAAGAGCGAGGTTCGGTACGGGGTTAATGACAAGCGGAGTTCGGTATGGGGCTAATCACGAGCGGAGCTCAGTACAGGGTTAATCACGAGAAGGGTTCGGTACGGGATTAATGACGAGCGAATTTCGGTTTGGGGTTAATGACTAGCGGGGTTTGGTACAGGGTTAATCACGAGAAGGGTTCGGTACGGGATTAATGATGAGCGAATTTCAGTTTGGGGTTAATGATTAGCGGGGTTTGGTACAGGGTTAATCACGAGGGGGTTTGGTACAGGGTTAATGACGAGCGGGGTTCGATATGGGATTAATGACGAGCGGGGTTCGATATGGGGTTAATGACGAGCGGGGTTTGGTACAGGATTAATGACGAGCGCAGTTTGGTACAGGGATAATCACGAGCGGGGTTCAGTACGGGGTTAATGGGGTGCGGGATTCAGTACAGGGTTAATGACGAGCGGAGTTCGGTACGGGGCAAATCACGAGCAGAGCTCAGTACAGGGTTAATCACGAGAAGGGTTCGGTACGGGATTAATGACGAGCAAGTTTCGGTTTGGGGTTAATGACTAGCGGGGTTTGGTACAGGGTAAATCACGAGGGGGTTTGGTACGGGGTTAATGACGAGCGGGTTCGATATGGGGTTAATGACAAGTGGGGTTCAATAAGGGGTTAATGACGAGCGGGGTTTGGTACGGGATTAATGACGAGCGGGGTTCGATATGGGGTTAATGACGAGCGGGGTTTGGTACGGGATTAATGATGAGCGCAGTTCGGTACAGGGATAATCATGAGCGGGGTTCGGTACGGGGTTAATGACGTGGGGTGTTCGGAACGGGGTTAATCATGAGCGGGTTCCGGTACCAGGTTAATCACGAGGAGGTTTGGAATGGGGTTAATCTCGAGTGTCATTTGGTACAGGGGTTAAAGAACAAAGAACAATGCAGCACAGGAACAGGCCCATCGGCCCTCCAAGCCCGCGCCGCTCCCTGGTCCAAACTAGACCATTCTTTTGTATCCCTCCATTCCCACTCCGTTCATGTGGCTATCTAGATAAGTCTTAAACGTTCCCAGTGTGTCCGCCTCCACCGCCTTGCCCGCCAGCGCATTCCAGGCCCCCACCACCCTCTGTGTAAAATACGTCCTTCTGATATCCGTGTTAAACCTCCCCCCCCCCCTCACCTTGAACCTATGACCCCTAGTGAACGTCACCACCGATCTGGGAAAAAGCTTCCCACCGTTCACCCTATCTATGCCTTTCATAATTTTATACACCTCTATTAGGTCACCCCTCATCCTCCATCTTTCCAGGGAGAACAACCCCAGTTTACCCAATCTCTCCTCATAACTAAGTCCTTCCATACCAGGCAACATCCTGGTAAACCTCCTCTGCACTCTCTCTAAAGCCTCCACGTCCTTCTGGTAGTGTGGCGACCAGAACTGGGCGCAGTATTCCAAATGCGGCCGAACCAGCGTTCTATACAGCTGCATCATCAGACCCCAACTTTTATACTCTATGCCCCGTTCTATAAAGGCAAGCATGCCATATGCCTCATTCACTACCTTCTCCACCTGTGACGTCACCTTCAAGGATCTGTGGACTTGCACAATGAGGTTAATGAAGTGTGCGTTACGGTATGGGGTTAATCACGAGCAAGCTTCGGTATGAGGTTAATGATGAGCGGGGTTTGGTACGGGGTTAATGGCGAGTGTCATTCGGTTCTGGGTTAATCATGAGCGGGGCTCGGTACAGATTTATTGACGTGCATGGTTCAGTGAGCTTGACGTCCGTGGTGGGGAAGTTGTTGGAGAAGATTCTTAGAGATAGGATGTATGCGCATTTAGAAAGGAATAAATTCATTAACGATAGTCAGCATGGTTTTGTGAGAGGGTGGTCATGCCTCACTAACCTGGTGGAGTTTTTTGAAGAAGTGACTAGAATGATTGACGAGGCAAGGGCCATGGATGTCGTCTATATGGACTTTAGTAAAGCGTTTGACAAAGTCCCTCATGGTAAGTTGGTGCAAAAGGTTGGATCTCATGGGATAAAGGGGGAGGTGGCTAGATGGGTGGAGAACTGGCTTAGTCACAGAAGACAGAGGGTGGTAGTGGAAGGGTCTTTTTCCGGCTGGATGCCTGTGACTAGTGGTGTTCACAGTAAGAAGTCTCACAACACCAGGTTAAAGTCCAGCAGGTTTATTTGGTAGCAAATACCATAAGCTTTTGGAGCGCTGCTCCTTCGTCAGATGGAGCGCTCCTCCATCTGACGAAGGAGCAGCGCTCCGAAAGCTTATGGTATTTGCTACCAAATAAACCTGTTGGACTTTAACCTGGTGTGTGAGACTTCTTACTGTGTTCACCCCAGTCCAACGCCGGCATCTCCACATCATGACTAGTGGTGTTCCGCAGGGCTCTGTATTGGGACCTCTGCTGTTTGTGATTTATATAAACGATCTGGAAGAAGGTGTAACTGGGGTGATCAATAAGTTTGCAGACGACATGAAAATGGCTGGACTTGCAGACAGTGAGGAACATTGTCAGAGGCTACAGAAGGATATAGATAGGCTGGAAATTTGGGCAAAGAAATGGCAGATGGCGTTCAATCCAGATAAATGCGAAGTGATGCATTTTGGTAGAACTAACGTAGGGGGGAGCTGTACGATAAATGGCAGAACCATAAAGGGTGTAGATATGCAGAGGGATCTGGGTGTGCAAGTCCACAGATCCTTGAAGATGACGTCACAGGTGGAGAAGTTAGTGAATAAGGCATATCATAGAATCATAGAAACCCTACAGTGCAGAAGGAGGCCATTCGGCCCATCGAGTCTGCACCGACCACAACCCCACCAGGCTCTACCCCCACATATTTACCCGCTAATCCCTCTAACCTACACATCTCAGGACTCTAAGGGGCAATTTTTTTTTTTAACCTGGCCAATCAACCTAACCCGCACATCTTTGGACTGTGGGAGGAAACCGGAGCACCCGGAGGAAACCCACGCAGACACGAGGAGAATGTGCAAACTCCACACAGACAGTGACCCAAGCCGGGAATCGAACCCAGGTCCCTGGAGCTGTGAAGCAGCAGTGCTAACCACTGTGCTACCGTGCCGCCCCATATGGCATGCTTGCCTTTATAAGACGGGGCATAGAGTATAAAAGTTGGGGTCTGATGTTGCGGTTGTATAGAACGTTGGTTCGGCCGCATTTGGAATACTGCGTCCAGTTCTGGTCGCCACACTACCAGAAGGACGTGGAGGCTTTCGAGAGAGTGCAGAGGAGGTTTACCCGGATGTTGCCTGGTATGGAGGGGCTTAGTTATGAGGAGAGATTGGATAAACTGGGGTTGTTCTCACTGGAAAGACGGAGGATGAGGGGTGACCTAATAGAGGTGTATAAAATTATGAAAGGCATAGATAGGGTGAACGGTGGGAAGCTTTTTCCCAGGTCGGTGGTTACGTTCACGAGGGGTCATAGGTTCAAGGTGAGGGGGGGAAGGTTTAACACAGATATCAGAAGGACGTATTTTACACAGAGGGTGGTGGGGGCCTGGAATGCGCTGCCGGGCAAGGTGGTGGAGGCGGACACACTGGGAACGTTTAAGACTTATCTGGAAAGCCACATGAACGCAGTGGGAATGGAGGGATACAAAAGAATGGTCTAGTTTGGACCAGGGAGCGGCGCGGGCCTGGAGGGCCGAAGGGCCTGTTCCTGTGCTGTATTATTCTTTCTTTATTCTTACAAGCGGGGTTTGTTACAGGGTTAATCACGAGCGGGGTTCGCGACTTGGTTAATCACGAGCGGTGTTCGGCACGGGGTTAATCACATGGGGTTCGGTACGGGGTTAATCATGAGCGGGGTTCGGTACAGGGTTAATGAGCTGCGGGGTTCGGTATGGGGTTTATCACCAGCGGAGTTCGGTACGGGGTTAATGAGGAGCAGTAATCGGTTCAGGGCTAATCACGAGCAGAGTTCAGTATGGGGTTATTGAGGAGCGGTGTTCGGTATGGGGTTAATCACGAGCAGACTTCGGTACGGGGTTAATGACGAGCGGGGTTTGGTATAGGGTTAATGACGAGCAGGGTTTGATACGGGGTTAATGAGGAGCGGAGTTCGGTACAGGGTTAATCATGAGCGGCGTTCAGTACGGGATTAATGACGAGCGCAGTTCGGTGCAGGGTTAATGACGAGCGAGGTTCAGTACGGGATTAATGACGAGCGCAGTTCGGTGCAGGGTTAATGACGAGCGAGGTTCAGTACGGGGTTAATGACGAGCGCAGTTCGGTGCAGGGTTAATGACGAGCGAGGTTCAGTACGGGATTAATGACATGCAGGGTTCAATACAAGTGGGGTTAATCATGGGCGGGGTTTGGTACGTGGTTAATCACATGCGGGTTCAGTATGGGGTTAATCACGAACGGTGTTCGGTATGGGGTTAATCATGAGCGGGGTTCAGTACAGGGTTAATATCGCGCGCGGTTCGGTTCAGGTTAACCATGAGCAGGGTTCGGCACGGGGTTAATCACAAATATTGTTCGTTACGGAGTTAATCACGAGCGCTGTCTGGTACAGGGTTAATCACGAGCAGGATTTGGTATGGGGTTAATGACGAGTGGGGCTCTGTATGGGTTAATAACGAGCAGTGTTCGGTGCAAAGTTAATCACGAGCGGGGTTTGGTACCGGGCTAATCACGAACAGGGTTTGGTACCGGGCTAATCACGAACAGGGTTTGGTACGGGGTTAATCGCGAGCATTGTCCGGTGCGGGGTTAATCAACGGGGGGTTTGGTACAGGGTTAATCACGAGCACGGTTCGGAACAGGGTTAATCATGAGTGGCATTCGGTATGGGGTTAATGAAGATGCAGGGTTCGCTACGGGGTTAATGAGAAGTGGGTTTACAACGGGGTTAATCACGAGGGGGGTTTGGAACGGGGTTAATCATGTGCGGCATTCGGTACGGGGTTAATCACGAGCGGGGTTCTGTACGGTGTTAATGACGAGCAGCGTTCGGTACGCGATTAATCACGAGCAGAGTTCGGCACGGTTTAATCACGTGTGGTTTTCGGTACGGGGTTAATCACGAGCAGGGTTCAGTACTGGGCTAATGACGTGCGGGGTTAATCACGAGTGGGGTTCGGTACGGGGTTAATGACGTCCGAGTTTCGGTACAGGGCTAATGACGTGCGGGTTTCGATACGGGGTTAATCACGAGCGGGGTTTGTTACGGGAGTTAATCACAAGTGCTGTCCGGTACAGGGTTAATCATGAGTGGGGTTTGGTCCGGGGTTAATGACAAGCGGGGTTTGGTGCCGAGCTAATCACGAGCAGGGTTCGGTACAAGATTAATCACAAGCGGGGTTTGGTACAGGGTTAGTCACGAGCGGTGTTCTGTACGGGGTTAATCACGAGCATTGTTCGTTACGGAGTTAATCACGGCCGTTGTCTGGTATGGGATTAATCACAAGCGGGGTCGGTACGGGATTAATCACAAGCGGGGTCCGGAACGGGGTTAATCACGAGTGGGTTTTGGGAAGGGGTTAATTACGAGCACGGTATGATATGAAGTTAATGACATGCGGAGTTCGGTACGGGGTTAATGAGGAGTGGGGCTCAGTACGGGGTTAATCATGAGCGGGTTCGGTCCAGGGTTAATGACGTCCGTTACAGCTAGTGTTGAACTTGCAGGGGCCCTGGCAGACATATTTAAAATGTCAGTATTCACGGGGGAGGTGCCGGATGATTGGAGGCTGGCTCATGTTGTTCCGTTGTTTAAAAAAGGTTCCAAAAGAAATCCGGGAAATTATAGGCCAGTAAGTTTGACGTCGGTGGTGGGCAAGTTATTGGAAGGTGTGATAAGGGATAGGATCTACAAATATTTGGATAGACAGGGACTTATTAGGGAGAGTCAACATGGCTTTGTGCGTGGTAGGTCATGTTTGACCAATCTATTAGAGTTTTTCGAGGAGGTTACCAGGAAAGTGGATGAAGGGAAGGCAGTGGATGTTGTCTACCTGGATTTCAGCAAGGTCTTTGACAAGGTCCCTCATGGGAGGTTAGTTAGGAAGGTTCAGTCGCTAGGTATACATGGGGAGGTAGTAAATTGGATAAGACACTGGCTCAATGGAAGAAGCCAGAGAGTGGTTGTGGAGGATTGCTTCTGAGTGGAGGCCTGTGACTAGTGGTGTGCCGCAGGGATCGGTGTTGGGTCTATTGTTGTTTGTCATCTATATCAATGATCTGGATGATAATGTGGTAAGTTGGATCAGCAAGTTTGCTGATGATACAAAGATTGGAGGTGTAGTGGACAGTGAGGAAGGTTTTCAAAGCTTGCAGAGGGATTTGGACCAACTAGAAAAATGGGCTGAAAAATGGCAAATGGAATTTAACGCAGACAAGTGTGAGATATTGCACTTTGGCAGGACAAAGCAAAGTAGAACGTACAGGGTAAATGGTAGGACTCTGAAGAGTGCAGTTGAACAGAGGGATCTGGGAATACAGGTACAGAATTCCCTAAAAGTGACGTCACAGGTGGATAGGGTCGTAAAGAGTGCCTTTGGTACATTGGCCTTTATAAGAACAAACAAAGAACAGTACAGCACAGGAAACAGGCCATTCGGCCCTCCAAGCCTGTGCCGCTCCATGGTCCAACTAGACCAATCGTTTGTATCCCTCCATTCCCAGGCTGCTCATGTGACTATCCAGGTAAGTCTTAAACGATGTCAGCGTGCCTGCCTCCACCACCCTACTTGGCAGTGCATTCCAGGCCCCCACCACCCTCTGTGTAAAAAACGTCCCTCTGATATCTGAGTTATACTTCGCCCCTCTCAGCTTGAGCCCGTGACCCCTCGTGATCGTCACCTCCGACCTGGGAAAAAGCTTCCCACTGTTCACCCTATCTATACCCTTCATAATCTTGTACACCTCTATTAGATCTCCTCTCATTCTCCGTCTTTCCAGGGAGAACAACCCCAGTTTACCCAATCTCTCCTCATAGCTAAGACCCTCCATACCAGGCAACATCCTGGTAAACCTTCTCTGCACTCTCTCTAACGCCTCCACGTCCTTCTGGTAGTGCGGCGACCAGAACTGGACGCAGTACTCCAAATGTGGCCTAACCAGCGTTCTATACAGCTGCATCATCAGACTCCAGCTTTTATACTCTATACCCCGTCCTATAAAGGCAAGCATACCATATGCCTTCTTCTCCACCTGTGTTGCCACCTTCAAGGATTTGTGGACTTGCACACCTAGGTCCCTCTGTGTTTCTATACTCCTGATGACTCTGCCATTTATTGTATAACTCCTCCCTACATTATTTCTTCCAAAATGCATCACTTCGCATTTATCCGGATTAAACTCCATCTGCCACCTCTCCGCCCAATTTTCCAGCCTATCTATATCCTGCTGTATTGCCTGACAATGCTCTTCGCTATCCGCAAGTCCAGCCATCTTCGTGTCATCCACAAACTTGCTGATTACACCAGTTACACCTTCTTCCAAATCATTTATATATATCACAAATAGCAGAGGTCCCAGTACAGAGCCCTGCGGAACACCACTGGTCACAGACCTCCAGCCGGAAAAAGACCCTTCGACCACTGCCCTCTGTCTCCTATGGCCAAGCCAGTTCTCCTTGTATCCCATGAGCCTTAACCTTCTTAACCAACCTGCCATGTGGGACTTTGTCAAATGCCTTACTGAAATCCATATAGACGACATCCACAGCCCTTCCTTCATCAACCGCTTTTGTCACTTCCTCAAAAAACTCCACCAAATTTGTAAGGCATGACCTCCCTCTTACAAAACCATGCTGTCTGTCACTAATGAGATTGTTCCGTTCTAAATGCACATACATCCTGTCTCTAAGAATCCTCTTCAACAACTTCCCTACCACAGACGTCAAGCTCACCGGCCTATAATTTCCTGGGTTATCCCTGCTACCCTTCTTAAACAACGGGACCACATTCGCTATCCTCCAATCCTCAGGGACCTCACCCATGTCCAAAGAAGCGACAAAGATTTCCGTCAGAGGCCCAGCAATTTCATCTCTCGTCTCCCTGAGCAGTCGAGGATAGATGCCATCAGGCCCTGGGGCTTTGTCAGTTTTAATGTTCCCTAAAAAACCTGACACTTCCTCTCTTGTAATGGAGATTTTCTCTAACGGGTCAACACCTCCCTCTGAGACACTCCCGGTTAACACGCCCCTCTCCTTCGTGAATACCGATGCAAAGTATTCATTTAGGATCTCCCCTATTCCCTTGGGTTCTAAGCATAATTCCCCTCCTTTGTCCCTGAGAGGTCCGATTTTCTCCCTGACAACTCTTTTGTTCCTAACGTATGAATAGAATGCCTTAGGATTCTCCTTAATCCTGCCTGCCAAGAACATCTCGTGACCTCTTTTTGCCCTTCTAACTCCCCGTTTGAGTTCTTTCCTACTCTCTCTGTATTCCTCCAGAACTCCATCTGTTTTCAGTTGCCTGGACTTACCGTACGCCTCCCTTTTAATTTTAATCAGATCCTCAATTTCTCTGGTTATCCACGGCTCTCGAATCCTACCTTTCCTATCTTTCCTTTTTACAGGCACATGCCTATCCTGCAGCCTTATCAATAGTTCCTTAAAAGACTCCCACATGCCAGACGCGGACTTACCCTCGAACATCTTCTCCCAATCAACATCCACCAATTCCTGCCTAATCTGGCTATAGTTAGCCTTCCCCCAATTTAGCACCCTGCCCGTAGGACAGCACTCATCCTTGTCCATTACTATCCTAAAGTTAACAGAGTTGTGGTCACTATTTGCCACATGTTCCCCTACCGAAACTTTGACGACCTGACCGGGCTCATTTCCCAGAACTAGGTCCAGTATAGCCCCCTCTCTAGTCGGGCTATCTACATACTGTTCCAAAGAACCTTCCAGTACGCATTTTACAAATTCCTCCCCGTCCAGACCCCCAGCTCTAAGCACTTTCCAGTCTGTGCCAGGGAAATTAAAGTCCCCCACTACAACAACCCTATTTTTTCTGCACCTATCCAGAATCTCCTGGCATATCCTTTCCTCCACTTCCCGTGGGCTGTTGGGTGGTCTGTAGTACACCCCCAGCATAGTGACTGCACCCTTCCTGTTTCTGAGTTCCACCCACAGCGACTCAGTACATGACCCCTCTAAGTTGTCTACCCTCTGCACCGCGGTAATATGCTCCTTAACTAATATCGCTACTCCCCCACCTTAAATCGGAGTATCGAGTATAAAAGTTGGAGTGTTATGATAAGGTTATATAAGGCATTGGTGAGGCCGAATTTGGAGTATTGTGTAGTTTTGGTCACCTAGTTACAGGAAGGATGTAAATAAGGTTGAAAGAGTGCAGAGAAGGTTCACAAGGATGTTGCCGGGACTTGAGAAGCTGAGTTACAGAGAGAGATTGAATAGGTTGGGACTTTATTCCCTGGAGCGTAGAAGATTGAGGGGAGATTTGATAGAGGTGTGTAAGATTTTGATGGGTATAGATAGAGTGAATGCAAGCAGGCTTTTTCCGCTGAGGCTAGGGGAGAAAAAGACCAGAGGGCATGGGTTAAGGGTGAAAGGAGAAAAGTTTAAAGGGAATATTAGGGGGGGCTTCTTCACGCAGAGAGTGGTGGGAGCGTGGAATGAGCTGCCGGATAAAGTGGTAAATGCATTTTTAACATTTAACAAATGCACTTTTAACATTTAAGAAAAACTTGGACGGGTTCATGGATGAGAGGGGTGTGGAGGGATATGGTCCAAGTGCAGGTCAGTGGGACTAGGCAAAAAATGGTTCGGCACAGACAAGAATGGCCAAAAGGCCTGTTTCTGAGCTGTAATTTTCTATGGTTAATCACGAGCGGGGTTCGGTATGGGGTTAATCACGAGCGGGGTTCGGTATGGGGTTAAGCGCGAACGGGTTCGGTGCGGGGTTTGGTATGGGGTTAAGCACGAGCGGGTTCGGTGCGGGGTTTGGTATGGGGTTAATCACGAGCGGGGTTCGGTCTGGGGTTAATCACGAGCGGGGTTCGGTACGGGGTTAATCACGAGCGGGGTTCGGTATGAGGTTAAGCGCGAGCAGGGTTCGGTATGGGGTTAAGCGCGAGCGGGGTTAGGTATGGGGTTAATCACGAGCGGGTTTGGTACGGGGTTAATCACGAGCGGGTTCGGTACGGGGTTAATCACGAGCGGGGTTCGGTATGAGGTTAAGCGCGAGCGGGGTTCGTTATGGGGTTAATCACGAGCGGGTTTGGTACGGGGTTAATCACGAGCGGGTTCGGTATGGGGTTAAGCACAAGGGTTTGGTACGGGGTTAATCACGAGCGGGTTCGGTATGGGGTTAAGCACAAGCGGGTTTGGTACGGGGTTAAGCACAAGCGGGTTTGGTACGGGGTTAATCACGAGCGGGGTTCGGTATGGGGTTAATCACGAGTGGTGTTCGGTATGGGGTTAATTACGTGCAGCGTTCGTACGAGCGGAGTTCGGTACAGGGTTAATTAACAGTGGGACTCGGTACGAGGTTAACCACGAAAGGTGTTTGGTATGGGGTTAATCACGAGTAGCGTTCGGTATGGGGTTAATGATGTGCGGGCTTCGGTACGGGGTTAATCACGAGCGAGGTTTGGTACGAGCGGATTTCGGTCTGGGGTTAATCAAACACTGTTTGCCGTCCGGGTTAATGACGAGTGGGGTTTGTTACGGGAGTTAATCACGAGTGCTGTCCGGCATAGGGTTAATCATGAGTGGGTTCGGTACGGGGTTAATCACGAGTGGGGTTCAGTACGGGGTTAATCACGTGCGGGGTTTGGTCCGGGGTTAATGACGAGCGGGGTTCGGTACTGATTAATGACTAGTGATGTTCGGTGCAGGGTTAATCACGAGTGGGGTTTGTTACTGGGCTAATCACGAGCAGTGTTCAGTACAGGGTTAATCACAATCGGGGTTCGGTACCAGGCTAATCATGAGCGGGGTTTGGTATAGGGTTAATCACGAGCAGCGTTCGGCACGGGGTTAATCACGAGTGGCTTTCAGTACGGGGTTAATCACAAGCGGGGTTCGGTATGGGGTTAATGACGTGCAGAGTTCGGTATGGGGTTAATCACGAGTGGGGTTTGGTACAAGCAGATTTCGGTAGTGGGTTAATCAATCACTGGATGCAGTATGGGTTAATGACGAGTGGGCTTTGTTACGGGAGTTAATCACCAGCGCTGTCCGGTACGGGGTTAATCACGAGCAGGGTTTGGTAAGGCATTAATCACGTGCGGGGTTCGGTACAGGGTTAATCACGAGCGGGGTTCAGTACGGGGTTAATCATGAGCATTGTGCGTTACAGAATGAATCACGGGCGTTGTCCGGTACGGGGTTAATACAAGCGGGGTTTGGAACGGGGTTAATCACGAGTGGGTTTTGGGAAGGGGTTAATCATGAGCATGGTTCAATACGGGGTTAATCACGTGCGGGGTTTGATACGGGGTTAATGAGGAGCAGGGTTCAGTACAGGGTTAATCACGAGTGGGGTTCGGTACAGGGTTAATTAACAGTGGGACTCGATACGAGGTTAACCGCGAGCGGTGTTTGGTATGGGGTTAATCATGAGTAGCGTTCGGTATGGGGTGAATGATGTGCGGGCTTCGGTACGGGGTTAATCACGAGCGAGGTTTGGTACGAGCAGATTTCAGTATGGGATTAATCAACTGCTGGTTGCGGTACGGGTTAATGACGAGTGGGGTTCGGTATGGGGTTAATCACGAGGGGGTTCAGTATGGGGTTAATCACCTGTGGGGTTTGGTACGGGGTTAATCACGAACGGGGTTCAGTACGAGGTTAATCATGTGCGGGGTTTGGTCCAGGGTTAATGATGAGCGGGGTTCGGTACGGATTAATGACGAACGGTGTTCGGTGCAGGGTTAATCACAAGCGGGGTTTGTTGCCGGGCTAATCATGAGCAGGGTTTGGTACAGGGTTAATCACGAGTGGAGCTCAGTATGGGGTTAGTGACGTGCGGGGTTCGGTACGGACGGAGTTATGTATGGGTTCATGACGAGCGGGGTTCGGTATGGGATTAATCACGAGGGGGTTCAGTATGGGGTTAATCACCTGTGGGGTTTGGTACGGGGTTAATCACGAGTGGGGTTTGGTACGGGGCTAATGATGAGCGGGATTCTGTACGGGTTAATTACGAGAGGAGTTTGGTACACAGTTAATGATGAGCAGGTTTCGGTATGGGGTTAATGACGAGCGGTGTTCGTTACGGAGTTGATCATGAGTGGGGTTCGGTACGGGGTTAATGAGGAGCAGGGTTCAGCAAGGGGTTAATGATGAGCCGCATTCCGTACAGGATTAATGATGAGCGGGGTTCGGCACGGGGTTAATCACGAACGGGATTCGACACGGGGTTAATCACGAGTGGGTTTCAATATGGGGTTAATCACGAGTGGCGTTCAGTACGGGGTTAATGAAGAGCATGTTTCCCTGTGGGGTTAAGGACAAGCAGGATTCTGTACGGTGTTAATCACGAGCGGGGTTCGGTACAGGGTTAATTATGAGCGGTGTTTGTTACGGGATTAATCATGAGCAGGATTCGGTACATGGTTAATCATAAGCGGGGTTCAGTACGGGGTTAATCACTTGCGGGGTTCAGTTCAGGATTAATGACCAGCGTGGTTTGGCACGGGGTTAATCATGAGTGGCTTTCGGTTTGGGGTAATCACGAGCGGGATACGGTACGGGGTTAATGACGTGCGGGGTTCAGGAAGGGGTTAATGATCATGTTTTGGCACGGGGTTAATCACAAACGGGGTTCAGTATTCGGTTAATCACAAATGGCATTCTGCACAGGGTTATCATGTGCGGGGTTCGGTACAGGTTAATCACGAGAGGGTTCGGTACGAGCGGGGGTCAGTGCGGGGTTAATTACGAGCGGGCTTCGGGACGGAGTTAATCACGAGCGGGGTTTGGTACAGGGTTAATCACTAGCGGGTTCAGTACAGGGTTAATCACAAGCGGAGTTCAGTGCAGGGTTAATCACAAGCAGGATTTGGTATGGGGTTAATCATGAGTGGGGTTCAGTACGGGGTTAATGACTAACAGGATTTATTACAAGTGGGATTCAGTACGAATGGGGCCTGAGGTGGAGTTCAGTCCGAGTGGGGTCTGCCGGGTTGTTTGGCACGTGCTGGGCCTGGGGCAGGGCAGATGTATGAAGGGTTTAATGTTGAGCATTATTGTGACGGTTTTTATGTCAAACAATAGAGGGTGTGATCTGAGAGTGTGGAAACCACACCCACCTTGCTATTCTTCATCAAGTTGTTCACTGATGAATCCGCTGTGCTGTATCACTGCAGTCAGCTTAACTTCAGCAAATAATGTTGTTTTTTCCACTTACTGCTCTCCCCATCCCCATCCCGCTCTCTCCCTCCTGCTCTCTGCATCCTCCTACCCCACTCCCACTCTCCCCAACCCCCTCCCACCCCGCTCCCACTCTCCGTATCCCCCTCCCGCTCTCCCCCTCCGGGTCTCCTCCTCTGGCTCTCCCCCGCCGCTCTGCACGCCCCCCCGCCGCTCTGCACACCCCCCCCCCACCGCTCTGCACGCCCCCCCCCCCACCGCTCTGCACGCCCCCCCCCACACCACTCTGCACGCCCCCCTGCCGCTCTGCACGCCCCCCCCGCCGCTCTGCACGCCCCCCCCTGCCACTCTGCACGCCCCCCCTCCTGCTCTCCCCCCTCCTGCTCTCCTCGTCACCATCTCCGTCGGCCCACCCCCTCGCCCCCCCCCCCCACGGCCCCCCACTCCCTCGTCCCGCCCCCAATTCCCTCCCCTTCGCCCACTCGCCCCGCCGCCTCGCCCTTCCCATCGCCCCGCCCACTCACCCCCCCCATCGCCGCGCCCCTCGCCACCCCATCGCCACGCCCCCTCACCCCACCTCTCGCCCCCCCCCCCTTCGCCCCCCTCCTTGGCCCCCCTCCTTGGCCCCATCCCCCTCGGCCCCATCCCCCTCGCCCCATCCCCCTCGCCCCATCCGCCTCGCCCCACCCCCCTCGCCCCACCCACCTCGCCCCACCACTACCCTCGCCCCACCACCCCCCTCGCCCCACCCCCCTCGCCCCACCCCCCCCTCGCCCCACCACCCCCCACGCCCCATCACCCCCCTCGCCCCACCACCCCCCTCGCCCCACCACCCCCCTCGCCCCACCACCCCCCTCGCCCCACCACCCCCCTCGCCCCACCACCCCCCTCGCCCCACCACCCCCCTCGCCCCACCACCCCCCTCGCCCCACCACCCCCCTCGCCCCACCACCCCCCTCGCCCCACCACCCCCCTCGCCCAACCACCCCCCTCGCCCCACCACCCCCCTCGCCCCACCACCCCCTCGCCCCACCACCCCCTCGCCCCACCACCCCCTCGCCCCACCACCCCCTCGCCCAACCACCCCCCTCGCCCCACCACCCCCCTCGCCCCACCACCCCCCTCGCCCCACCACCCCCTCGCCCCACCACCCCCTCGCCCCACCACCCCCTCGCCCCACCACCCCCTCGCCCCACCACCCCCTCGCCCCACCACCCCCTCGCCCCACCACCCCCTCGCCCCACCACCCCCCCTCGCCCCACCACCCCCCTCGCCCCACCACCCCCCTCGCCCCACCACCCCCCTCGCCCCACCACCCCCTCGCCCCACCACCCCCTCGCCCCACCACCCCCCTCGCCCCACCACCCCCCTCGCCCCACCACCCCCCTCGCCCCACCACCCCCCTCGCCCCACAACCCCCCTCGCCCCACAACCCCCCTCGCCCCAACCCCCTCCTCGCCCCAACCCCCACCTCTCCGCCAACCCCCTCCTCGCCCCAACTCCCTCCTCGCCCCAACCCCCTCCTCGCCCCAACACCCTCCTCGCCCCAACCCCCTCCTCGCCCCAACCCCCTCCTCGCCCCAACCCCCTCCTCGCCCCAACCCCCTCCTCGCCCCCAACCCCCTCCTCGCCCAACCCCCTCCTCGCCCCAACCCCCTCCTCGCCCCCAACCCCCTCCTCGCCCCAACCCCCTCCTCGCCCCACCCCCTCCTCGCCCCAACCCCCTCCTCGCCCCAACCCCCTCCTCGCCCCAACCCCCTCCTCGCCCCAACCCCCTCCTCGCCCCAACCCCCTCCTCGCCCCAACCCCCTCCTCGCCCCAACCCCCTCCTCGCCCCAACCCCCTCCTCGCCCCAACCCCCTCCTCGCCCCAACCCCCTCCTCGCCCCAACCCCTCCTCGCCCCAACCCCCTCCTCGCCCCAACCCCCTCCTCGCCCCACCCCCTCCTCGCCCCAACCCCCTCCTCGCCCCAACCCCCTCCTCGCCCCAACCCCCTCCTCGCCCCAACCCCCTCCTCGCCCCAACCCCCTCCTCGCCCCAACCCCCTCCTCGCCCCAACCCCCTCCTCGTCCCAACCCCCTCCTCGTCCCAACCCCCTCCTCGTCCAACCCCCTCCTCGTCCCAACCCCCTCCTCGCCCCAACCCCCTCCTCGCCCCAACCCCCTCCTCTCCCCAACCCCCTCCTCTCCCCAACCCCCTCCTCTCCCCAACCCCCTCCTCTCCCCAACCCCCTCCTCTCCCCAACCCCCTCCTCGTCCCAACCCCCTCCTCGTCCCAACCCCCTCCTCTCCCCAACCCCCTCCTCTCCCCAACCCCCTCCTCTCCCCAACCCCCTCCTCTCCCCAACCCCCTCCTCTCCCCAACCCCCTCCTCTCCCCAACCCCCTCCTCTCCCCAACCCCCTCCTCTCCCCAACCCCCTCCTCTCCCCAACCCCCTCCTCTCCCCAACCCCCTCCTCTCCCCAACCCCCTCCCCTCCCCAACCCCCTCCTCTCCCCAACCCCCTCCTCTCCCCAACCCCCTCCTCTCCCCAACCCCCTCCTCTCCCCAACCCCCTCCTCTCTCCAACCCCCTCCTCGTCCCCAACCCCCCGCTCTCCCCACACCCCCCGCTCTGCCCACACCCCCGCTCTGCCCACACCCCCGCTCTGCCCACACCCCCGCTCTGCCCACACCCCCGCTCTGCCCACACCCCCGCTCTGCCCACACCCCCGCTCTGCCCACACCCCCGCTCTGCCCACACCCCCGCTCTGCCCACACCCCCGCTCTCCCCACACCCCGCTCTGCCCACACCCCCGCTCTCCCCACACCCCGCTCTCCCCACACCCCGCTCTCCCCACACCCCGCTCTCCCCACACCCCGCTCTCCCCACACCCCGCTCTCCCCACACCCCGCTCTCCCCACACCCCGCTCTCCCCACACCCCGCTCTCCCCACACCCCGCTCTCCCCACACCCCGCTCTCCCCACACCCCGCTCTCCCCACACCCCGCTCTCCCCACACCCCGCTCTCCCCTTCCCCTCTTCCCCTTCCCCCTTCCCCCCTTCCCCAATCCCCCTTCCCCATCCCCCATTCCCCCCTTCCCCACCCCCCATTCCCCCCTTCCCCACCCCCCATTCCCCACTCCCCCCTTCCCCATCCCCCATTTCCCCATTCCCCCTTCTCCATCCCCCTTCCCCACCTCCCGCCCCTGCCGCTCCTGTCCCTTCCACTCTCCCCTTCACTGCCTCGCTCTCTCTCTCTCCCGTCCCCACCTCGCTCCCTCTCATCCCTCCCCGCCTCGCTCCCTCTCATCCCTCCCCGCCTCGCTCCCTCTCATCCCTCCCCGCCTCGCTCCCTCTCATCCCTCCCCGCCTCGCTCCCTCTCATCCCTCCCCGCCTCGCTCCCTCTCACCCCTCCCCGCCTCACTCCCTCTCTCCCCTCCCCGCCTCGCTCCCTCTCTTTCCTCCCCACCCCGGTCGCACCTTCACCTGCTCTCTCCCTCTCTCTCTCTGCCTCAGGACCAGAGGGAGGAAATCTGTTCATTTATCACCTGCCCCAGGAGTTTGGAGATCAGGACCTGCTCCAGATGTTTATGCCTTTTGGAAATGTCGTTTCTGCCAAGGTTTTCATTGACAAACAGACAAACCTGAGCAAATGTTTTGGTGGGTATGTCGCTTGTAGTGGTGTCAGTCAGCCTGTCGTGATGTTTAGTCTTGGTGCTGAATGTTGTGAGCTTGCTTTTGGATTGAGAGCATTAAAGTCCTGACCAGCCCCCTACCCTGGCCCCTCGGGGGGTGATGTGTATGTGACTGCAGTGCTACTTTCCGCTCTCAAGGCTATCTGTCTGATTCAGTGCCCATTTTATCATGGTTAGTTTGTCGAAGAAGTGGAAATGCTTCAAAACCTGTCTACCCACAGATATCGTGCCCAGCAGCAGAATGTCCGAGATTCCAACAGGCAGATCTGGAGAGCGTCTCAATTAGTACAAGCTGATTGTCATCTTTTTTCACTTTATCTTTGCACTGGTATAGAGCCTGCACTTCTCTCCAACTATCGAAACAGTCCCAAAGGGCTGTTGGAGCTTGTGCTCAACTTCCATGCTCTTCAAGAGCACACTGTTGTGAAGTTAGTGTTTGTAAAATCATTTAAAAACTTCTAAAATTCTAAGAGTTGTAAAATTGCAAGGTCTGTTAAAAATTGTAGTTTTTTGCTATGCTTCGAGAGTTAAAAGAGATGCAGTTGCAAAATGCAACTACTGAGAGCATAGAATGAAACATTATATCGAGAAGCCAGGCAATAGAGCTGCCAAGACAACAGGCTGTTTTTGAAGTTTACCCAATCAGTTTAAACTAGGCATTTAGAAACCTAGAAAAACTACAGCACAAAGAGGCCCTTCGGCCCCACAAGTTGTGCCGAACATATCCCTACCTTCTCGGCCTACCTATAACCCTCCATCCTATTAACAAAGAACAAAGAACAATACAGCACAGGAACAGGCCCTTCGGCCCTCCAAGCCCGCGCCGCTCCCTGGTCCAAACTGGACCATTCTTTTGTATCCCTCCATTCCCACTCCGTTCATATGGCTGTCTAGATAAGTCTTAAACGTTCCCAGTGTGTCCGCATCCACCACCTTGTCTGGCAGCGCATTCCAGGCCCCCACCACCCTCTGTAAAATATGTCCTTCTGATATCTGTGTTAAACCTCCCCCCCTTCACCTTGAACCTATGACCCCTCGTGAACGTCACCACCGACCTGGGGAAAAGCTTCCCACCATTCACCCTATCTATGCCTTTCATAATTTTATACACCTCTATTAAGTCTCCCCTCATCCTCCGTCTTTCCAGGGAGAACAACCCCAGTTTACCCAATCTCTCCTCATAACTAAGCCCCTCCATACCAGGCAACATCATGGTAAACCTCCTCTGTACTCTCTCCAAAGCCTCCACGTCCTTCTGGTAGTGTGGTGACCAGAACTGGACGCAGTATTCCAAATGCGGCCGAACCAACGTTCTATACATCTGCAACATCAGACCCCAACTTTTATACTCTATGCCCCGTCATATAAAGGCAAGCATGCCATATGCCTTCTTCACCACCTTCTCCACCTGTGACGTCACTTTCAAGGATCTGTGGACTTGCATACCCAGGTCCCTCTGCGTATCGACACCCTTTATGGTTCTGCCATTTATCGTATAGCTCCTCCCTACATTATTTCTACCAAAATGCATCACTTCGCATTTATCAGGATTGAACTCCATCTGCCATTTCTTTGCCCAAATTTCCAGCCTATCTATATCCTTCTGTAGCTTCTGACAATGCTCCTCACTATCTGCAAGTCCTGCCAATTTTGTGTCGTCCGCAAACTTACTGATCACCCCAGTTACACCTTCTTCCAGATCGTTTATATAAATCACAAACAGCAGAGGTCCCAATACAGAGCCCTGCGGAACACCACTAGTCACAGGCCTCCAGCCGGAAAAAGACCCTTCCACTACCACCCTCTGTCTTCTGTGACCAAGCCAGTTCTCCACCCATCTAGCCACCTCCCCCTTTATCCCATGAGATCCAACCTTTTTCACCAGCCTACCATGAGGGACTTTGTCAAACACTTTACTAAAGTCCATATAGACGACATCCACGGCCGTTCCCTCGTCAACCATTTTGGTCACTTCTTCAAAAAACTCCACCAGGTTAGTGAGGCATGACCTCCCTCTCACAAAACCATGCTGACTATCGTTAATGAGTTTATTCCTTTCTAAATGGGCATACATCCTATCTCTAAGAATCTTCTCCAACAACTTCCCCACCACGGACGTCAAGCTCACCGGCCTATAATTACCCTTCTTAAATAACGGGACCACATTAGCTATCCTCCAATCCTCTGGGACCTCACCTGCGTCCAGTGACGAGACAAAGATTTGCGTCAGAGGCCCAGCGATTTCATCTCTCGTCTCCCTGAGCAGCCTTGAATAGATTCCATCAGGCCCTGGGGATTTGTCAGTCTTTATATTCTCTAACAAACCTAACACTTCCTCCTTTGTAATGGAGATTTTCTCCAACGGTTCAACACTCCCCTCCGAGACACTCCCAGTCAACACATCCCTCTCCTTTGTGAATACCGACGCAAAGTATTCATTTAGGATCTCCCCTACTTCTTTGGGCTCCAAGCATAATTCCCCACTTTTGTCCCTGAGAGGTCCGATTTTTTCCCTGACAACCCTTTTGTTCCTAACGTATGAATAAAATGCCTTGGGATTCTCCTTAATCCTGTCTGCCAAGAACATTTCGTGACCCCTTTTTGCTCTTCTAATTCCCCGTTTGAGTTCTTTCCTACTTTCTTTGTACTCCTTCAGAGCTCTCTCCGTTTTTAGCTGCCTGGACCTAACATACGCCTCTCTTTTCTTTTTGACCAGTCCCTCAATTTCCCTGGTTATAAGAACATAAGAAATAGGAGCAGGAGTAGGCCATCTGGCCCTTCGAGCCTGCCCCGCCATTCAACAAGATCATGGCTGATCTGAAGCGAATCAGTTCCACTTACCCACCTGCTCCCCATATCCCCTAATTCCCTTATCGATCAGAAAACTATCTACCCGTGATTTAAACATATTCAACGAGGAAGCCTCCACCACTTCAATGGGCAGAGAATTCCAGAGATTCACTACCCTCTGAGAGAAGAAGTTCCCCCTCAACTCTGTTCTGAACCAGCCCCCCCTTATTTTGAGGCTGTGCCCTCTAGTTCTGGTTTCCCTTCTAAGTGGAAAGAATCTCTCCACCTCTACCCTATCCAGCCCCTTCATTATCTTATATGTCTCTATAAGATCACCCCTCACCCTTCTAAACTCCAACAAGTACAGACCCAATCTGTTTAATCTCTCCTCATAAGCTACACCCCTCATCTCCGGTATCAACCTGGTGAACCTTCTCTGCACTCCCTCCAAGGCCAATATATCCTTTCGCAAATAAGGGGACCAAAACTGCACACAGTACTCCAGTTGCGGCCTCACCAGTGCCTTGTACAGTTGCAGCAAGACCTCCCTGCCTTTATATTCTATCCCCCTCGCGATAAAGGCCAACATTCCATTCGCCTTCTTGATCACCTGCTGCACCTGCAGGCTGAGTTTTTGCGATTCGTGCACAAGGACCCCCAGGTCCCTCTGCACAGTCGCACGATGTAATTTTTCTCCATTTAAATAATATTCCAATTTACTATTATTTCTTCCAAAGTGGATAACCTCACATTTGCGAACGTTATATTCCATCTGCCAGATCCTCGCCCACTCGCTCAGCCTATCCAAATCTCTCTGCAGACTTTCCGCGTCCTCCACGCAATTCGCTTTCCCACTCACCTTCGTGTCATCAGCAAACTTGAATACCCTACATTCAGTCCCCTCCTCCAGATCATCTATGTAAATGGTAAACAATTGAGGCCCCAGCACCGATCCCTGCGGCACGCCACTGCACGTCACGTCACCAACTGCCAACCAGAAAAGCACCCATTTATCCCAACTCTCTGCTTCCTGTTAGATAGCCAATCCCCAATCCACGCCAACACCTTACCCCTAACTCCGTGTACCCCAATCTTCTGCAGCAACCTTTTGTGAGGCACCTTATCGAACGCCTTCTGGAAATCTAAAAACACCACATCCACCGGTTCCCCTCTGTCAACCGCACTAGTGACATCTTCATAAAAGTCCAGTAGATTCGTCAAACACGACTTTCCCTTCATGAATCCATGCTGCGTCTGCTTGATCAAACCATTCTTATTCAGGTGCTCTGTTATTTCCTCTTTAATAATGGACTCTAGCATCTTCCCAACTACGGACGTTAAGCTAACCGGCCTGTAGTTACCCGCCTTTTGTCTACTTCCTTTTTTAAACAGCGGCGTAACAGTAGCTGTTTTCCAGTCAGCCGGCACTACCCCAGAGTCCAGCGAATTTTGATAAATTACTACTAACGCATCTGCTATTACCTCAGCCATTTCTTTCAGTACCCTGGGATGCATTCCATCCGGGCCCGGGGACTTGTCTACCTTCAGTCCTATTAGTCTACCAAGCACCACCTCCTTAGTAACAGTAATTGTATTAAGGACCTCCCCTCCCACCAACTCTCGATCTCTAATATTCGGCAAACTATTTGTGTCTTCCACCGTGAAGACCGACACAAAGAACTTATTTAACGTCTCAGCCATTTCCTCGTTTTCCACTATTAAATCCCCCCCTCATCTTCCAAGGGTCCAACATTCACTCTAGCCACTCTATTCCTTTTTATATACTTGTAAAAACTTTTACTATCATTTTTTATATTTTGAGCTAGTTTAGTTTCATAATCTATCTTTCCTTTCTTAATCGCTTTCTTAGTCGTTCTTTGTTTTTCTTTAAAGCTTTCCCAATCCACTAATTCTCCACTATTTTTGGCCACTCTGTACGCATCTGATTTTATTTTAATACTCTCCTTTATTCCCTTCGTTATCCACGTCCGGTTATCCTTTTTCTTACAGTCCTTCTTTATCACCGGAATATATTTTTGCTGAGTACTTAAAAAAATCTCCTTAAAAATCCTCCACTGTTCCTCAGCTGTCCTACCTACCAGTCTGCTCGCCCAGTCTACATTAGCCAATTCCACCCTCATCCTATCGTACTCCCCTCTGTTCAAGCAGAGGACACTGGTTTGGGACCCTACTTTCTCACCCTCCATCTGTATCAGAAATTCCACCATATTATGATCACTCATCCCAAGAGGATCCTTCACAAGAAGATCCTTAATCCTACCTGTCTCATTGCACAGAACCAGATCCAAGATAGCTCGCTCTCTCGTAGGTTCTGTAACATACTGTTCAATGAAACAATCCCGACAGCATTCCAAGAACTCTTCCTCAAGCCCTCCACGTCCAATTTGAGTCGACCAATCAATATGTAGGTTAAAATCCCCCATGATTATTGCCGTTCCACTTTTGCACGCATCCATTATTTGCTTGTTTATAGCCCTCCCCACCTCTAAGTTATTATTTGGGGGCCTATAGACCACGCCTACCAGTGTCTTTCTCCCCCTACTATTCCTTATCTCCACCCACAACAATTCCACGTTTTGCTCCTTAGAGCCTATGTCGTCTCTCACTACCGTCCTGATATTATCCTTTATTAACAAAGCTACCCCACCTCCTTTTTCTACCTGTCTATCCTTCCTAAATGCCTGATAACCCTGTATATTCAGTTCCCAGTCCCGGTCACCCTGCAACCATGTTTCTGTGATGGACACTAGATCATATTCATTTGTATGGATTTGTGCCATCAACTCATTTACTTTGTTTCGAATGCTTCGTGCATTCAGGCAAAGTGTCTTTATGCCAGCCTTTATCTGGACCCGGTTTGTTGAAGCGCTACTAACATCTCCCAAGCCCTCTCCTCCTTTAGCTAGTTGTTTATTCACTATACTCCTGGCATTAGAGTAGACACCTCTCAATCCTATGGTCTGACCTCTCCCCTTCTCTGTTCCCAATCCACCTGCCCTCTTGCACTGCCTATAACCCTTCTCTGTTTGCGAGCTACCTTCCTCACTCTCAGTCACGTCACTTTGATCCCCTCCCCCCAATCTATCTAGTTTAAACTCTCCCCAGTAGCCTTAGCCAACCTTCCTGCCAGGATATTGGTCCCCCGGGATTCAAGTGCCACCCGTTTTTAGTATACAGGTCACACCTGCCCCTAAAGAGGTCCCAATGGTCCAGGAACCTGAATCCCTGCCCCCTGCACCATTCCCTCAGCCACACATTCATCCTCCACCTCACTCCATTCCTTTCCTCACCTTCCCGTGGCACAGGCAGCAATCCCGAGATTACTACCTTTGCTTTCCTCCTTCTCAGCTGTCTCCCTAATTCCCTATACTCTTTTTCCATGTTCCCTTCCCCCTTCTTACCCACATCAGCGGTACCAATATGTACCGCTACCTCCGGCTCCTCTCCCTCCCACCTCAGGATTTCTGGGACTCGCCCAGCGACATCCTGGATCCCAGCCCCAGGGAGGCAGACCACCATGCGAGACTCCCGCCTGCCTCCGCAAAATCGCCTGTCCGTCCCCCTGACTGTCGAGTCCCCGATTAATACCGCTTTCCTCCTCCTTTCCTTAGCCCTCTGAGTTACAGGGCCGGACTCCACCCCGGAGACACGGCCACTGCTGCTTCCCCCAGATGGGCTGTCCCCCCCAACAGTACTCAGACAGGAGTACTTGTTATGTAGGGGCACTTCCACCGGGGTGCTCTCAATCACCCGTGTTTTACCCTTCCTGGCTGTCACCCACTTGGCCTCCTCCCGTGGCCCTGGTGTGACCACCTGATGATAGCTCTTGTCTATCACCTCCTCATTCTCCCTCACCCGCCTAAGATCGTCAAGCTGCAGTTCCAGCTCCCTAACACGGGCCCTCAGGAACCGCAGCTCGACACACCCCTCACAGATGTGGATGTCCGGGAGGCCAGGTGCCTCCAGGACCTCCCACATACTGCACTGCGAGCACCACACTGGCTTTACACTCATATTTCACCCTTTCTTCCAAGGTACACAGAGAAAAGTAAATTATAAATAAAAAAAATAAGAAACTCACCCCTGCTCGCCCTTTCTGCCTAAGCCCGATGAGCCAAAGCCCCTCAGTTCTCACTCAGCTCCCTCTCACTCCGCTGCCCGCTCCCAACGCTGCCCATTAGATAGTGGGGCCTGCCTTTTAAACCTCCCGTGCACTAAAAAAAACTCAAAAGACCCTTTCCAGTAAACCCCGCGGCCACTGCCGGTTTCGCACCAACATGTAAAAATAAATAAATAAATAAATAACATCCGCGAAAAAGTACTTTAAATTAAATCTTACCCCAAAAATCCTGTCACCAGTCACACCTCTGCCTTTCTCCAAAGCAACAAAGAGGTGTATCCATGGTTCTCGAATCCTACCCTTCCTATCCTTTTTTACAGGCACATGCCTGTCCTGTAGCCCTAACAACTGTTCCTTAAAAGACTCCCACATGCCAGATGTGGATTTACCCTCAAACAGCCTCTCCCAATCAAGAGCTGCCAATTTCTGCCTAATCCCACTAAAGTTAGCCTTCCCCCAATCCAACACCTTACCCTTGGGACACCACTCATCCTTTTCCATCACTATCCTAAAGCTAACAGAATTGTGGTCACTGTTTGCCACATGTTCCCCTACCGAAAGTTTGAAGACCTGGCCGGGCTCATTCCCCAGTACGAGGTCCAGTATAGCCCCCTCTCTAGTCGGGCTATCTACATATTGTTCCAAAGAACCCTCCTGTACGCATTTTACAAATTCCTCCCCATTCAGAGTCCCTGCTCTCAGCGATTTCCAGTCTATACCAGGGAAATTGAAGTCTCCCACTACAACAACCCTATTTTTCCTGCACCTATCCAGTATCTCCTGACATATCCGTTCTTCCACTTCCCTTGTGCTGTTGGGGGGCCTGTAGTACACCCCCAACATAGTGACTGCGCCGTTCCTGTTTCTAAGCTCCCATGTACTCATCCAGGAGTCCCATGTACTCATCCAGGAGTCTCTTAAAAGACCCTATTGAGTTTGCCTCCACCACCACTGACGGCAGCCGATTCCGCTCGCCCACCACCCTCTGTGTGAAAAACTTCCCCCTAACATTTCCCCTGTACCTACCCCCCAGCACCTTAAACCTGTGTCCTCTCGTAGCAGCCATTTCCACCCTGGGAAAAAGCCTCTGAGAGTCCACTCGATCTATGCCTCTCAACATCTTATATACCTCTATTAGGTCTCCTCTCATCCTACGTCTCTCCAAGGAGAAAAGACTGAGCTCCCTCAGCCTATCCTGATAAGGCATGCCACTCAATCCAGGCAACATCCTTGTAAATCTCCTCTGCACCCTTTCAATCATTTCCACATCCTTCCTGTAATGAGGCAACCAGAACTGAGCACAGTACTCCAAGTGGGGTCTGACGAGGGTCTTATATAGCTGCATCATTATCCCCGGACTCCTAAACTCAATCCCTCGATTGATAAAGGCCAGCACACCATACGCCTTCTTAACCACCTCCTCCACCTGCGGGGCCGATTTTAGAGTCCTATGGACCCGGACTCCAAGGTCCTTCTGTTCCTCTACAGTACTCAGAGTCTTTCCCTTAATATTGTACTCCTCCATCCCATTTGACCTGCCAAAATGAACCACTACGCATTTATCTGGGTTGAAGTCCATCTGCCACTTGTCCGCCCAGTCTTGCATCCTATCTATGTCCCTCCGTAACTTCTGACATCCCTCCAAACCCTTTGAATGACAGCAGCCTATCAGATTTGAATTTGATGTTTTGATAACCTGTAAACCAATCCTATTGTGGGGATTTTGGTATGTCATCAGGGGTATAAGAGCCACTGCTCCCAGCTCTAGAGAACCAGACAGCAACTGCCTCTGCCACAGATCACAGCTTGAGAAAGAGACACAGCCAGCAACTGTCTTTGCCAGCATAACAGCCACATTTCATAGAATCATAGAAACCCTACACAGAAAGAGGCCATTCGGCCCATCGAGTCTGCACCGACCACAATCCCACCCAGGCCCTACCCCCATATTCCTACATATTTACCCACTAATCTCTCTAACCTACGCATCTCAGGACACTAAGGGCATTTTAAGCATGGCCAATCAACCTAACCTGCACATCTTTGGACTGTGGGAGGAAACCGGAGCACCCGGAGGAAACCCACGCAGACACGAGGAGAGTGTGCAAACTCCACACAGACAGTGACCCAAGCCGAACCAAGGTCCCTGGAGCTGATGACATACCAAAATCCCCACAATAGGATTGGTTTACAGCTTATCAAAACATCAAATTCAAATCTGATAGGCTGCTGTCATTCAAAGGGTTTGGAGGGATGTCAGAAGTTACTGAAGGACATAGTTAGCAGTGCTAACCACTGTGCTACCGTGCCGCCCTCTTTTATGTCTTAAAAGAAAGCCTCATCTCAATTAGAACATAGACATAGAACAGTACAGCACAGAACAGGCCCTTCGGCCCACAATGTTGTGCCGAACTTTATCTGAAACCAAGATCAAGCTATCCCACTCCCTATCATCCTGGTGTGCTCCATGTGCCTATCCAATAACTGCTTAAATGTTCCTAAAGTGTCTGACTCCACTATCACTGCAGGCAGTCCATTCCACACCCCAACCACTCTCTGCGTAAAGAACCTACCTCTGATATCCTTCCTGTATCTCCCACCACGAACCCTATAGTTATGCCCCCTTGTAATAGCTCCATCCACCCGAGGAAATAGTCTTTGAACGTTCACTCTATCTATCTCCTTCATCATTTTATAAACCTCTATTAAGTCTCCCCTCAGCCTCCTCCGCTCCAGAGAGAACAGCCCTAGCTCCCTCAACCTTTCCTCATAAGACCTACCCTCCAAACCAGGCAGCATCCTGGTAAATCTCCTCTGCACTCTTTCCAGCGCTTCCACATCCTTCTTATAATTGCAAAGGTACCAACAGAAAATAGTGAAGGCAAAAGAAGTCAGCAAAGAAGACAGAAGATTCCAGAAGCCGACAAACCTGGGTGAAATTTTGAGAGTGCTGAAGCGCAGATATTACCCCTTCTCACACACTCTTTAACAGATAGGGAGGTACTTCTCTTTGAGTGGTTGAGTGATAGTTCTCAGAGAGGAGATCAACCTTTCATTTCCTAACAATACTTTACAGCTTTTCATAAGTCCCACATTTCAAAGGTACTTTGGCAGAAGACTTGCTGCTATGCATTTTGTAAAGTTGCACATTACAGCTACATTATGCTAACGTTGTGCCTGATAAATGGTGGCAGGCATTAGAACCTGAGTTACTTTCTACAGGATTCCAAGACTCTGACCTACTGGTGAAGCCATTGTATTTACTTGGCTGTTCCAGTTCAGTTTGAGCTGCACCGTCAGCGCACCAGTACTGAGGGAGTGCTGCACTGTGTTACGAAGTTACTGTTTGTAAAATTACAAAAAAGTTGTAAAATGCTAAGAGCTGCAAAAATTGTATGGTCTGTTAAAAAATGTTTTTTTGCTATGCTTAGAAAGTTAAAACAAATGCAGGTGCATGCAGTACACAACTGAAACATTGTATCGAAGGGCTTAACAGCAGGGTTGCCTTAGTAACAGACTTCATGCATTTGAATCAGAACATGTTTTTGAGTTTTACCCAATCCGTTTAAATTAGGCATTTGAATAACTGCAGCCGATCAGATTTGAATTTGATGTTTTGGTAACCTGTAAACCAAACCTGTTGTGGAGACCTTGGTATGTCATGAGGGTTATAAAAGAGGCAAAGTACATGGACATAAGGGGTATAAAAGACAGGAGCAGTGGCACAAACAGTAGAAGAATGACTGCCACCTGACAAGTAACAGTTTAGTTCAGCTCACAGACAGAGAGAGAGAGAGACTTGCTGAATCTCTCATAGCTGCAGTACTAGAGCTAGTACTGAGGGAGTGCTGCACTGTCAGAGGGTCAGTACTGAGGGAGTGATACACTGTCAGAGGGTCAGTACTGAGGGAGTGCTGCACTGTCAGAGGGTCAGTACTGAGGGAGTGATACACTGTCAGAGGGTCAGTACTGAGGGAGTGATACACTGTCAGAGGGTCAGTACTGAGGGAGTGCTGCACTGTCAGAGGGTCAGTACTGAGGGAGTGCTGCACTGTCAGCGGGTCAGTACTGAGGGAGTGATACACTGTCAGAGGGTCAGTACTGAGGGAGTGCTGCACTGTCAGAGGGTCAGTACTGAGGGAGTGCTGCACTGTCAGAGGGTCAGTACTGAGGGAGTGATACACTGTCAGAGGGTCAGTACTGAGGGAGTGATACACTGTCAGAGGGTCAGTACTGAGGGAGTGCTGCACTGTCAGAGGGTCAGTACTGAGGGAGTGATACACTGTCAGAGGGTCAGTACTGAGGGAGTGCTGCACTGTCAGAGGGTCAGTACTGAGGGAGTGCTGCACTGTCAGAGGGTCAGTACTGAGGGAGTGATACACTGTCAGAGGGTCAGTACTGAGGGAGTGATACACTGTCAGAGGGTCAGTACTGAGGGAGTGCTGCACTGTCAGAGGGTCAGTACTGAGGGAGTGCTGCACTGTCAGGGGGTCAGTACTGAGTGAGTGCTGCACTGTCAGAGGGTCAGCACTGAAGGAGTGCTGCACTGTCAGAAGTTCAGTACTGAGGGAGTGCTGCACTGTCAGAGGGTCAATACTGAGGGAGTGCTGCGCTATCGGAGGGTCAGCACTGAGGGAGTGCTGCACTGTCACAGGGTCAGTACTGAGGGAGTGCTGCACTGTCAGAGGGTCAGCACTGAGTGAGTGCTGCGCTATCGGAGGGTCAGTACTGAGGGAGTGCTGCGCTGTCAGAGGGTCAGCACTGAGGGAGTGCTGCGCTATCGGAGGGTCAGCACTGAGGGAGTGCTGCGCTGTCAGAGGGTCAGTACTGATGGTGCACTGCACAGTCTAAGGATCAGTGCTGTGGGAGTGCTGCGCTGCCAGGGTCAGTGCTGAGGGAGTTCTGCGCTGTCAGATGGTCAGGACTGAGGGAATGCTGCCGTCTCAGAGCGGTGGTACTGAGGG
Organism: Mustelus asterias; assembly: GCF_964213995.1. Taxonomy (NCBI): domain Eukaryota; kingdom Metazoa; phylum Chordata; class Chondrichthyes; order Carcharhiniformes; family Triakidae; genus Mustelus; species Mustelus asterias. Next base: position 67,130,639 of record NC_135809.1, on the reverse strand, counting down.
AGTGCTGAGCTGTTGGAGGCTCCGCTCTGTCAAAGACTCTATTGACAATGTCATCACCTTACAGCTCCTGTACACTCTTCTTCATCATGTACTTTGCCTCTTTCTACAGACAATGTTCACCTTACCATCCCATGGACTCCACCCAACCAATGATTTCCTTTCGACAGCCCTGTTAAACTTTGCTTTCTCATGGATTCTATTCATACATTTGTTCTCTCCTCAGTCCATGTAGTCTCTTCATGATGTATTATTGTACACTTTTCACCCATTAACCTCCTTTCTTAGGCCATGGACTCTCCCCAGACTTGTGCTATTTCTTGCACAGTTTAATGGGAGTAAATATGCTCTGTAGGTCAGGCAGCATGTGTAGAGAAAGTGAATGTTTTTCTCAGAAAGGGAGAGGTCTTTCCTCAATGGGCAATGTGAAAAGTTCTCTTCTGTGTCTGAAGTTGCTCCACTTGAACAACTGCACTCCTGGCTAGGATTGGCTGTTTGAATGTCAAGTTTGTTTGAGCCTCTCCTATTGACTCTGCTGCTGTGTTTTTGATTGCAGGGTTTGTAAGCTATGACAATCCAGTCTCCTCACAGGCTGCCATACAAGCAATGAATGGCTTTCAGATTGGCATGAAGCGCCTGAAAGTACAACTCAAGCGATCAAAGAATGACAGCAAACCATACTGAGCTTTAGTCAAAATAAACTTGAGTTAAACATGTTCACTGGTAAGTTGGACTCAGCTGTGGAACCAATTACGAGAGAGGGTGGTCGTCAACCTCCTTGGGTAACCCCAACATGATGGGGGCCATTTTCGGCACTCTCAGTCTTTCTGTGTGTGTGTGTGCGTGCGTGTGTTTCACTTCTGTTTTTATTGACAAAATTAATAGTATGATTTCCTGTTGTGAAGTTTTATATACACACACGTACCAATGCTTCGTACAAGGGTAGTCTAAAGGTATTTTTCTTCAGAGATTTTAGCTGCCATATCACTTAGAATTTGGAGTTTGCTGTGTGTTTAGACGGCCAATTGTGTTAATGGAGAGAATCACTGCCGTTCAGTGGTATCTGTCAAAGTTCTTACTGCGTAGCCACCCTTTGAGGACTGAAGGATTTTCTATTTGAGTTGTCTCTTGCCATATTTGCCATACTCTAAAATGCTATACCATTGCAGTATTAACTGGGGTGGTGAAGGAATGGAGTAGCCATAAGGAACTGGTCAATATAGACAGTTTTAGTTCCAGAACATAGTGCCAATGCCATCACCTCACACGTCTCCATCTTCCTTTCCCTCAATTTTAGTTCTTTTTTCTGCTTTGCTTTCCTCCACTATTTTGTTCTCATCTTCTCCCCTCCCTCTCTCCTGCTTTCACCCTCCTCCCCCGTCTCCCCCCCAACCTCTCCCCTCTCCATCGCACCTCTCCCCCGCCTCCCCCTCTCCCGCCTCCCCCACACCCTCCTCCCCCCACACCTTCCTCCCCCTCACCCGCCTCCCTCTCTATTCCCTCCCTCCCCCCTCTCCCACCTTCCCCCCTCTCCCGTCTCCCCTTCTCCCATCTCTCCCACGTTCCCCCTCTCCCGCCTCCTCCCTCTCCCGCCTCCTCCCTCTCCCGCCTCCCCCCTCTCCCTCCCTCCCCCTCTCCCGCCTTCCCCCCTCTCCCGCCTTCCCCCCTCTCCCGCCTTCCCCCCTCTCCCGCCTTCCCCCCTCTCCCGCCTTCCCCCCACTCCCGCCTTCCCCCCACTCCCGCCTTCCCCCCTCTCCCGCCTTCCCCCCTCTCCCGCCTTCCCCCCTCTCCCGCCTTCCCCCCTCTCCCGCCTTCCCCCCTCTCCCGCCTTCCCCCCCTCCCGCCTTCCCCCCTCTCCCGCTTCCTCCCGCCTTCCCCCCTCTCCCTCCTTCCCCCCCTCTCCCGCCTTCCCCCCTCTCCCGCCTTCCCCCCTCTCCCGCCTTCCCCCCTCTCCCGCCTTCCCCCCTCTCCCGCCTTCCCCCCTCTCCCGCCTCCCCCCTCTCCCGCCTTCCCCCCTCTCCCCTCTCCCCCCTCCCGCCGCCTCCCCCCCTCCCGCCTCCCCTCTCACGCCTCCCTCCTCTCACGCCTCCCCCTTCTCCCCCCCGCCTCTCCCCCTCTCCCGCCTCCCCCATTCTCCTCCACTCTCTCCCTTCCCCCTTTCATCTCTCCAGCCACCTCTCCTCTCCCTCACCTTTTACTCTCTCATCCTTGCCTCCGCCTTTCCCTCACCCTCTCCGTCTCCCATACCTCTCCCCCATTTGCTCCTTCTCTCTCTTATCTCCCCCCCTTCCCCTCTTTCTCCCCTTCTCTGCCTTCCTGTGTTATATCAGACACTACATCAGTCCTCAAGGGGTGGGCACTGCCATTGAGCTCCCACTTAATCTCTCGAACTCCAAAGAAACCCGGTGCTGTGCATATACCGTATCCAACTTGAAAATCTACTTCCAGATGTTTGGAGGGTCACATCAAACTCCTCTAGAATTTTATTCTCTCCAGTTGTTTCTTTTTTGGAACCGATGGGATTTTTAAAACTAAACAGCCAAAATGTTTTCTTGTTTTCACACATTCAACAGAAAAAATCCCCCAGGGGATGAATGAGAATTTGTTTTAAAAATGCACAAAATGAGATTGGAATGAATGTACAATTACAGTTCTACCTTTTCTATTTTTATAGAGGTTTTTTACTGCTCCCAAGTGTTGGAGATTATTTATTATCTGAGATATTTTACTGGGGAAATCAGTGTTTTGTAGGCGATTGGCTTACATGGCTGTTATATGCAATGTTTGAGGTGGAACTACTGAAACAGGGTCCCGCTGAAGCTCTTTGATCCAAATACTTGAAACTTATTGTTTTTTAAATAGCTGTTTCGAGAGAAGCAGAAACTTTAATTTAAAAAGAAATGGCAAAATTCAGTCAAACCATTGCCTGTGTTAAGTGCCAGTGTCAGAGTATGCTCTTATTGAAAAGTTTGACTTTTTGTTTAATGTTGTCTTAACAGGACTCAGACAATGAGTGTGGGTTTCAAACTCGGGAATTATCCATGTGATGGGTGTTGTAGAGTGTGGGCCGGTGGGGAGAACAACATGTTCAGGGCGGGGGAGCCATGACCCAAAAGCAAGCCATCAATATTTAAATTCATCCCTTGGAGAAACAGCAGTGATTGATTCTGCTCTCTCCTGGCCCCGTCACCCACCTCCCCATCAAACTGAACTCTCAGTGCATGCAAAGACCGGCTTCTCCATCTCTCCCTCCCTCTTTGTACCCTGCGCTGAATCACTACTATTGCTCCCCAAGTGCCATGAAACCGAATCCTAGTTTGCACCGGGGAGCCAGGGCTGTGCATGAGGAACGCAACTGGTCATTGTGCAGGACTCCAACATCCATAAGGTAGAAACCCTCTTCCTGCTCCTCCAAAGATCTGTGCAAATGATCCAGATGGACACACAAAAGGAATGCTGCACTGTCTCAGAGTCTGTACTGAGAGAGTGCTGTACTGTCAGGGTCTGTACTGATGGAGCGCTGCACTGCCAGAGGGTCAGTGCTGTCGGGGGTGCTGCACTGACAGAGGGCAAGTATTGATGGAGTGCTGCACTGTCAGAGGGATCAGTACTGAGGGAGTCTGGAAGTTGTCATAGTCCTAGATGACCATAGGCTGCTCACCCCTTTGAAGGGCAGAGCTGATTGGTGGTGATTTAACCTGAAGGTCACCACACCTCAGGCAAGGGCTGAGAAGGCAGACCTTCATGAATAACCTCAGCCGGTACAGGAATTGATCCTGCACTTCTGGCATCGCTCTGCATCAATAACCAACCATTCAGCCAACTGAAGAATGCTGCACTGTCGGAGGGTCAGTACTGGGGGAGTGCTGCACTGTCAGAGTTGCCATTTTTCAAATGTTGTTAAACTGGTCTGCCCACTGAGGTAGATGTAAAAGATTTGGCAGCACGATTGGCAGAGGAGCAGAGTCCCTCGTGTTCCTGTTGTTTGTGAGACTACATAATGTGCAATTTGCCAGCTGAGTTCCCCATGTTACAGGAACTTGCACTTGAGAAAGTGCTGAGGGGCTTTGGGTGGTTCTGAGATGGTAAAAGGCACTGAAATGTTTCCTCCTGTTCTTGACCTGCATCTGTGTTATTGGAGTGGTTAATAACCAGAGCTTTATGAAGCGGTGACTCAACTTTACTTCCAGGCCACTGTTCATCTCTCATTACATGGTTTGTAGCTGGGAACATTTTTTTTGAATGCTGCTTTACCTGTACAAATCTTTTCAGTGGATTTTTCTCATCCTCAGTTTCTGTGCTAGTCTGTCCCCAGTTTGTGTCTGTCTGTTCACTTACTGGCATCCTCCCTTTGACAGAAAATATCTCCTTTATTGCAATCAGCAAACTGCAAATAAAAGGACACAGGGCGAGGGCCCCTGCCCCTTTCTCATCTTCCAATCCCTTACCCCTTTGGGTGGCTTGGGGTTGTCTGGCGTCCTAGTTGTGTGCATTGTGTGTGTGTGTATGATGTGTGTGTGTGTGTATGATGTGTATGTATTGCATCTGTTTAGCATGTGCTGTTTCTGTCCCCATTTTTCAAATTATGCATTGACCCCATGCACCGTATCATTGTGTTTTGTTCTTAATTTTAATTTTATTTTATTTCTTCCTTTTTTATGGCTTTGTGTAACTTGGTCCTTCTCCCTTTCTGGTTTTGTTTTTTTTTTCTAGATATCTTCGTGCCCGTTTGTTCATCGTCTGCCTAGCATGTTGCTGTGACGTCCAAGTTCATCGTCCCCTCGTTGTCTCTCAGCTTCTCTGATGCTTGACCTCTACTGAACTTTGACCTTGTTTTGATCTTATTAAATTTGATATATTTCAGAAACCTTTTGTTCACCTCTTCCCCTGTCCCCCGCCCCACCTAAACCCCACTCAATACTGCTGGGGTAGGCTGCATTAAACATTTAAATCTTCTTTAAGAGTCTATTTTTCTAGAATTTCTTATCTAAATTGCAGCATTTTGACACTTCTTTCTACTCCTTTTTGCGAAGCGCCCTTCCTAGTATGAGCAGAGGCTTTATATCTCGAGCAACCAGTTGATAAAAAAGCAGAAAATGATTTGTGTGTGATCGTGTTTCCGTTATTTTAAAGTTGCAGTATGTTTAGAACAGTGTGGAGTGTTTGCCGCATTTTGTTCCCAGGGAAATGAAGCTGAGGTGCATCTCCTCTACAAGTTGCCAGGGCTAAGGTTTCTCTTTCTCCAGTTCAATCATTACCTTTCCCAATCACCCACCTGCATATCCCGTTCCATGTTGGCCCTCCCCACCCCCTCTTCCCTACCCCCTCTTCCCCACCCCCTCTTCCCCACCCCCTCTTCCCCACCCCCTCTTCCCCACCCCCTCTTCCCCAGCCCCGCCCCACCCCCTCTTCCCCACCCCCTCTTCCCCACCCCCTCTTCCCCACCCCCTCCCCACCCCCAGCTCCTCCCCACCCTCAGCCCCTCCCCACACCCAGCCCCTCTTCCCCAGCCCCTCCCCACCCCCTCTTCCCCAGCCCCTCCCCACCCCCTCTTCCCCAGCCCCTCCCCACCCCCTCTTCCCCAGCCCCTCCCCACCCCCTCTTCCCCAGCCCCTCCCCACCCCCTCTTCCCCAGCCCCTCCCCACCCCCTCTTCCCCAGCCCCTCTTCCCCAGCCCCTCTTCCCCAGCCCCTCTTCCCCAGCCCATCCCCACCCCCTCTTCCCCAGCCCATCCCCACCCCCTCTTCCCCAGCCCCTCCCCACCCCCTCTTCCCCAGCCCCTCCCCACCCCCTCTTCCCCAGCCCCTCCCCACCCCCTCTTCCCCAGCCCCTCCCCACCCCCTCTTCCCCAGCCCCTCCCCACCCCCTCTTCCCCAGCCCCTCCCCACCCCCTCTTCCCCAGCCCCTCCCCACCCCCTCTTCCCCAGCCCCTCCCCACCCCCTCTTCCCCAGCCCCTCCCCACCCCCTCTTCCCCAGCCCCTCTTCCCCAGCCCCTCCCCACCCCCTCTTCCCCAGCCCCTCCCCACCCCCTCTTCCCCAGCCCCTCCCCACCCCCTCTTCCCCAGCCCCTCCCCACCCCCTCTTCCCCAGCCCCTCCCCACCCCCTCTTCCCCAGCCCCTCCCCAGCCCCTCTTCCCCAGCCCCTCCCCACCCCCTCCCCACCCCCTCTTCCCCAGCCCCTCCCCACCCCCTCTTCCCCAGCCCCTCCCCACCCCCTCTCCACCCCCTCTTCCCCAGCCCCTCTCCACCCCCTCTTCCCCAGCCCCTCCCCACCCCCTCTTCCCCAGCCCCTCCCCACCCCCTCTTCCCCAGCCCCTCCCCACCCCCTCTTCCCCAGCCCCTCCCCACCCCCTCTTCCCCAGCCCCTCCCCACCCCCTCTTCCCCAGCCCCTCCCCACCCCCTCTTCCCCAGCCCCTCCCCACCCCCTCTTCCCCAGCCCCTCCCCACCCCCTCTTCCCCAGCCCCTCCCCACCCCCTCTTCCCCAGCCCCTCCCCACCCCCTCTTCCCCAGCCCCTCCCCACCCCCTCTTCCCCAGCCCATTCCCACCCCCTCTTCCCCAGCCCATTCCCACCCCCTCTTCCCCAGCCCATTCCCACCCCCTCTTCCCCAGCCCATCCCCACCCCCTCTTCCCCAGCCCATCCCCACCCCCTCTTCCCCAGCCCATCCCCACCCCCTCTTCCCCAGCCCATCCCCACCCCCTCTTCCCCAGCCCATCCCCACCCCCTCTTCCCCAGCCCATCCCCACCCCCTCTTCCCCAGCCCCTCCCCCTCTTCCCCAGCCCCTCCCCCTCTTCCCCTCCCCCCTTCCCCAGCCCCTCCCCACACACAGCCCCTCCCCACACCCAACCCCACCCCCAGCCCAGCCCCTCCCCACACCCAGCCCCTCCCCACACCCAGCCCCTCCCCACACCCAGCCCCTCCCCACACCCAGCCCCTCCCCACACCCAGCCCCTCCCCACACCCAGCCCCTCCCCACACCCAGCCCCTCCCCACACCCAGCCCCTCCCCACACCCAGCCCCTCCCCACACCCAGCCCCTCCCCACACCCTCTTCGCCAGCCCCCCCACCCCCTCCTCCCCAGCCCCCCCACCCCCTCCTCCCCAGCCCCCCCACCCCCTCTTCCCCAGCCCCCCCAACCCCTCTTCCCCAGCCCCCCCACCCCTTCCCCAGCCCCCCCACCCCTTCCCCAGCCCCCCCACCCCTTCCCCAGCCCCCCCACCCCTTCCCCAGCCCCCCCACCCCTTCCCCAGCCCCTCCACCCCTTCCCCAGCCCCTCCCCATCTCTTCCCCAGCCCCTCCCCATCTCTTCCCCAGCCCCTCCCCATCTCTTCCCCAGCCCCTCCCCATCTCTTCCCCAGCCCCTCCCCATCTCTTCCCCAGCCCCTCCCCATCTCTTCCCCAGCCCCTCCCCATCTCTTCCCCAGCCCCTCCCCATCTCTTCCCCAGCCCCTCCCCATCTCTTCCCCAGCCCCTCCCCATCTCTTCCCCAGCCCCTCCCCATCTCTTCCCCAGCCCCTCCCCATCTCTTCCCCAGCCCCTCCCCATCTCTTCCCCAGCCCCTCCCCATCTCTTCCCCAGCCCCTCCCCATCTCTTCCCCAGCCCCTCCCCATCTCTTCCCCAGCCCCTCCCCATCTCTTCCCCAGCCCCTCCCCATCTCTTACCCAGCCCCTCCCCATCTCTTACCCAGCCCCTCCCCATCTCTTACCCAGCCCCTCCCCATCTCTTCCCCAGCCCCTCCCCATCTCTTCCCCAGCCCCTCCCCATCTCTCCCCGCCCCCGTCCACCCCCCTTTCTCCCCCCCCCTCTCCCCCCCGCCCACCCCCCTCTCTCCCCCGTCCACCCCCCTTTCTCCCCCCCCGTCCACGCCCCTCTCTCCCCCCCGTCCACCCCCCTCTCTCCCCGTCCACCCCCCCTCTCTCCCCCCCCATCCACCCCCCTCTCCCCCTCCCCCGTCCACCCCCCCTCTCTCCCCCTCCCCCGTCCACCCCCCCTCTCTCCCCCCCCCGTCCAGCCCCCCTCTCTCCCCCCCGTCCACCCCCCTCTGTCCCCCCCGTCCACCCCTCCTCTCCCCCCGCCGTCCACCCCTCCTCTCCCCCCCCCCCCGTCCACCCCCCTCTCTTCCCCCCGTTCACCCCCCTCTCTCCCCCCCGTCCACCTCCCTCTTCCCCCCCCGTCCACCCCCCTGTCTCCCCCCCGTCCACCCCCCTGTCTCCCCCCCGTCCACCCCCCTCTCTCCCCCCCATTCACCCCCCCTCTCACCCCGTCCACACCTCCTCTCCCCCCCCCGTCCACACCCCCTCTCTCCCCCCCCCGTCCACACCCCCTCTCTCCCCCCCCGTCCACACCCCCTCTCTCCCCCCCGTCCACCCCCCTCTCTCCCCCTCTCCCAGTCTGTTCCCCTCGCTTTCAGTCTGTGCGCTCGCTCTCTCTCCCCTCCGCCCGCCTGCCCGCGCTCTCTCCCCCCTGCCCACCCGCACTCTCTCCCCCCTTCCCACCCGCGCTCTCTCCCCCTGCCCGCCCGCGCTCTCTCACCCCTGCCCACCTGCGCTCTCTCCCCCCTGCCCACTCGCACTCTCTCGCTCTCCCCTCCGCCCGCCCGCACTCTCTCTCTCTCCCCTCCGCCCAACTGCGCTCTCTCTCTCCCCTCCGCCCACCCATGCTCTCTCTCTTTCCCCTCCGCCCGCCCGTGCTCTCTCTCTCCTCTCCGCCCGCCCGTGCTCTCTCTCTCCCCTCCGCCCACCCGCGCGCTCTCTCCCCCCTGCCCACCCGCGCGCTCTCTCCCCTGCCCACCCGCGCGCTCTCCCCCCTGCCCACCCGCGCGCTCTCTCTCCCCTCCGCCCACCCGCGCGCTCTCTCTCCCCTCCGCCCACCCGCACTCTCTCGCTCTCCCCTCCGCCCGCCCGCTGTCTCGCTCTCCCCTCCGCCCGCCCGCGCACTCTCTCTCCCCTCCGCCCGCCCGCGCGCTCTCTCTCCCCTCCACCCGCCCGCGCGCTCTCTCTCCCCTCCGCCCGCCCGCACTCTCTCTCTCCCCTCTGCCCTCCCGCTCACTCTCTCCCCTCCGCCCTCCCGCTCGCTCTCTCCCCTCCGCCCGCCCGCTCTCTCTCCCATCCATCCACCCGCTCTTCCCGCGGCCCCCAGCCTCTCTCTTCCTTCCCCCCACTGATACTGGAGTGATGTTAATAAAGATGAGTTTGAATAGCTTCTTTCAAGGCGGTGGCCATTTCCCATCGGGTTTATTTTTGGCACTTTGGTTTTCTTGTCTTTAGCAGTAAGTGTTTGAAGAAACAAAACAAAAATGGGAAGTCTTTTGTTTAATGTTGTCGAGTTTGGTGTGAATATACCCTTGCATGTATTGTATTTCTCAGCAAAATGTGATGTGACTTATTAACTCTATTAGTGCCAAGTGTTATTTGCATGTTACAGCCTTTTCCACTTTGTACTGCTTTTCTCTCTTTCTGACTTCAAATTTACTGTTTGATAAAGTGCAAAAATAATGAGTTGGAGGTTTAAATAAAGTATATTTTTGAACTCTGGTGTTGCAAATATGCACAGAGAGGTGGGTCTTGTTGAACATTTCCCCTCCATCTGCTTTCACCCAGCATTCAGAGTGACAGCAATCCCACACACTCGTGTTGATGCAGTGTGTGTAGTGAGCTTCTGTGTTTCTGTTTACATATATCTAGAAATGTTTGGTTTTCCTCGAGGTTAGTTGTCAAATGACTTGGTGTTTGCTGGAATCTATGTGGGATGAATGGGAGGGAGATATTCCGAGAGCTGGATACTTTATGAAGTGAATCACAGCTGGGATTCTGGAGAAGCACAGTGCTGGTCTCTGTTGTGGTTTGGACAAGTTGAGGGCTTGGGTACATTTCTGCTAACTCATTGGGTGCTGAGGATGGAAGATCCATTCCCTCTCTTGGGAAATCCCCTCCTACAACTCCATTCAGATATGTCTTCATGATTGGTGCAACCTCAAACATCACCTTCCAACATCACCTCACAACCTACACAATGAACCCTCAACCCAAAACACCCTCCAACTCGGAACGCCCTGCCTCAACCCAGAACATGCCCCCACACCCCCCCCCCCCCCCCCCCCCCCGGACCCAGAGCACACGCTCCCCCAAACCCAGAATGCCTACCCTTCAACCCGTAACGCCGCCCCCTTTGAACCAGAACGGCCGCCCCTAACCCCGGAATGCCCCTCCCTCTCGGCCTGGAGCGCCCCCTCAACCCAGAATGCCCCGCCCCCTTCAACCCGGAGTGACCCGCAAACCTCCAACCCAACACTGTCTCTTAACCATCCCTCCACGCACCCACAGTCCTGTCTCTTAAACCTCCCCCCCCACGCTCATAGTTCTGTCTCTTAACGCCCCTGCCCCCCCACAGCCCTGCCTCTTAAACCACCTCACCCCCCACACCCATGGTCCTGTCTCTTAAAACCACACCCCTCCCAACATGCACACATGCCTCTTAACACCTTCCCACCCGATCCTCTCGTGCCCCACCGATTGCTCTGCTTTTTCGAAATCCTCTCCAGCCCTTCATAACCTTGCCTCTTAAGACATCAGGATACAAATGGACAAGGGCGTGCCAAGCACTGAATATATTATTGATGCATACAAATCTGACTCTCCCAACACAATGCATATTCCTGAATCTCCTAATCTGCCAATTTAGTAACTGAAATCCCTCCATTCCTGTTAATCATACTTTTCAAATAAAATGGCCCCCTTAAAAAAGGGGGCCATTATGATTAAATCTCCCAGCTCCTAATTTCTCCGTAGGAGACAATGATTGATTTGCCTGCCCTTTCTCCTTGAATTTTGACCCTGTTTAAGACCAGTTAGTTGGGAGATTTATTCCGGATGCACACCAGCTGACCTGCAGGGTCTGACGACCACACAGCAGAGCTTGAGCCTACCAGGCACACTCAGCAATGTGCTTGGAATGGGGGAACAGTATCACTGTTCAAATCCTCAACTCACTAACCCTGCTAACCCATACAGGACAGACAGTCTCACATCAGCTCAAGCCAATGTAGATAATAACACTCCAGTTGTGCCCTCAAAGTACATTCACTATGGCTCCCGTTTTCTCTTCATGAAATAATTGCTCAGAATTAACCCTCCCCAACACAACAAACCTGGACAGCCTGTACTCCGCCACCAGGGAAACTTGATTCCTGATTGACAGGTGATGAGGGTGCTGCGAGGTGTGGAGGAGAGTGGTAGCACCACTGTTGTTGCCTCACCCCTCAAACACTCTTTGGCTATGTTCCCTCTCCAGTATCATTGCCAATCCTCATTCAGTGGCCCTAACTGTATTGCCTGCACCAGAATCCTGTGGAAAATACTTAGCAGATGTTTAATTGCCATCTTGTTGTCTTTTGATAATGTAAAGATTACAAACGAACACAAAATACTTGAGTGACTGACTGATTTTTTCCAAACTCTTGCTGCTTTGTGAGTTAACAAACAATTCAGAATCCTGTGGGCTTTTTATTGGTACAAACTGATTGTATTTAACTATAGATTTTGTAAAACTTTGCCTTTTATACGAGGACTATAAAACGATTAACAAATGTGAACGTTACTGATTTCTAGAAGTTTGCCACAATGACCAAACCTCTCTACTAAAGTAAAATGCCATTTTGCTCTCTTATTACAAAAGGAAAAGCTTCTTTTTTTGCAAAGTGTCATTATTTAGTGTGATTTTCTTTTGTGATGTAACCTTGAGACAAATTATGGAATTAATAATAAAAAAAACAAAAAACCACAAGTTGTTTTGGAGCCAACAGTTTGTGTAGAAGAATGGCAAAATGTTGCTAGATTGAATAAAGCTGGTATTTGTTTCAGAATTTTCCTACTATTTTTGTCTTGAAAGGGTACTAAACTGTTTTAACTGCACGCACAGATTTGCAGTCATTTTGTATGAGAGTGTGGTACCTTCCTTGTTTAGTATTTACTATTAAACAGTTTGAGAAGATTCTGCCATCTGCCTCTTTTCTGCATGTGTGTGTGCATGCACGAAGTGCATACAGGTACTTTACATTCATGAATCTGTGATTTTCATATTCATTCTGGGATCTAGATGTCACCAGCATTTAATATTCTCCTCTCGTGTTATTGAGAGCATGATAATTGAATCGCCGTGCTCTGGATGAATCCCATAGTACTTTTAGGTAGAGAATTCCAGGATTTGACCCAGTGAAATAAAATAACGATGATTTATTTTTTATTAATTTACAGGATGTGGGTGTTGCTGGCTAGGCCAGCACTTATTGCCCATCCCTAATTGTCATTGCGAAGGTGGTGGTGAGCTGCCTTCTTGAACCGCTGCAGTCTCTTTGGTGTAGGTACACCTACAGTGCTGTGCGGGATGGAGTTTCAGGGTTTTGAGCCAACGACACTGAAGGAACAGTGGTATATTTCCACGTCAGGATGGTGAGTGGCTTGGAGGGGAACCTCCAGGTGGTGGTGTTCTTGCCCCTTAGGTTACAAACGAACCCAGTATCATATTTCTTTGTGAATGCCTCCTACTTATTTTACACATTAGCGCTGCCTCCTACATTGGAGTCAGCTTTATCTACAATCTTAGCAGCTATTTTGTGTTTCTCCCTTTCACAATGATATATTGTGATACTCGTTAGACAAATGTTCAGACACTAAATCTGGCTCATTATACATTACTAATCCCCTTATTGGATCTTTGCTGCAGAAATCTATGATGGACGCACAAACTAGTCTACTTATCGATATCTTCATGAGATTTGATTTGATTTATTATTGTCACGTATTAACATACAGTGAAAAGTAATGTTTCTTGCATGCTATACAGACAAAAACATACCGTTCATAGAGAAGGAAACAAGAGCGTGCAGAATGTAGTGACACAGTCATAGCTACGGTGTAGAGAAAGATCAACTTAATGTAAGGTAAGTCCATTCAAAAGTCTGACAGCAGCAGGGAAGCCGCTTGTTCTTGAGGCGGTTGGTACATGACCTCAGACCTTTGTATCTTTTTCCCGAAGGAAGAAGGTGGAAGAGAGAATGTCCTGGGCGTGTGGGGTCCTCAATTATGCTGGCTGCTTTGCCGAGGCAGCGGGAAGTATAGACAGAGTCAATGGATGTGAGGCCGGTTTGTATGATGGATTGGGCTACATTCACGCCCTTTTGGTCTTGGGCAGAGGAGGAGCCATACAAAGCTGTGATACAACCAGAAAGAAGGCTTTTTATGGTGCATCTGTAAAAGTTGGTGAAAGTCATAGCTGACATGCCAAATTTCATAAGAACATAGAACAGTACAGCACAGAACAGGCACTTTGGCCCACGATGTTGTGCCGAGCTTTATCTGAAACCAAGATCAAGCTATCCCACTCCCTATCATCCTGGTGTGCTCCATGTGCCTATCCAATAACCGCTTAAATGTTCCTAAGGTGCCTGACTCCACTATCACTGCAGGCAGTCCATTCCATACCCCAACCACTCTCTGTGTAAAGAACCTACCTCTGATATCCTTCCTGTATCTCCCACCACGAACCCTATAGTTCTGCCCCCTTGTAATAGCTCCATCCACCCGAGGAAATAGTCTTTGAACGTTCACTCTATCTATCCCCTTCATCATTTTATAAACCTCTATTAAGTCTCCCCTCAGCCTCCTCCGCTCCAGAGAGAACAGCCCCAGCTCCCTCAACCTCTCCTCATAAGACCTACCCTCCAAACCAGGCAGCATCCTGGTAAATCTCCTCTGCACTCTTTCCAGCGCTTCCACATCCTTCTTATAGTGAGGTGACCAGAACTGCACACAATATTCCAAATGTGGTCTCACCAAGGTCCTGTACAGTTGCAGCATAACCCCATGGCTCTTAAACTCCAACCCCCTGTTAATAAAAGCTAACACACTATAGGCCTTCTTCACAGCTCTATCCACTTGAGTGGCAACCTTTAGAGATCTGTGGATATGAACCCCAAGATCTCTCTGTTCCTCCACAGTCTTCAGAACCCTACCTTTGACTCTGTAATCCACATTTAAATTAGTCCTACCAAAATGAATCACCTCACATTTATCAGGGTTAAACTCCATTTGCCATTTTTCAGCCCAGCTTTGCATCCTATCTATATCTCTTTGCAGCCTACAACAGCCCTCCACCTCATCCACTACTCCACCAATCTTGGCGTCATCAGCAAATTTACTGATCCACCCTTCAGCCCCCTCCTCTAAGTCATTAATAAAAATCACAAAGAGCAGAGGACCAAGCACTGATCCCTGCGGCACTCCGCTAGCAACCTGCCTCCAATCCGAAAATTTTCCATCGACCACCACCCTCTGTCTTCGATCAGACAGCCAGTTACCTATCCAATCGGCCAACTTTCCCTCTATCCCACACCTCCTCACTTTCATCATAAGCTGACCATGGGGGACCTTATCAAACACCTTACTAAAATCCATGTATATGACATCAACTGCCCTACCTTCATCAACACACTTAGTTACCTCCTCAAAAAATTATATCAAATTTGTGAGGCACGACTTGCCCTTCACGAATCCGTGCTGACTATCCCAGATTAATCCGCATCTTTCTAAATGGTCGTAAATCCCATCTCTAAGGACCTTTTCCATCAACTTACCGACCACCGAAGTAAGACTAACCGGTCTATAATTACCAGGGTCATTTCTATTCCCTTTCTTAAACAGAGGAACAACATTCGCCATTCTCCAGTCCTCTGGCACCATCCCCGTGGACAGCGAGGACCCAAAGATCAAAGCCAAAGGCTCTGCAATCTCATCCCTTGCCTCCCAAAGAATCCTAGGATACATTTCATCAGGCCCAGGGGACTTATCGACCTTCAGTTTATTCAAAACTGCCAGGTCATCCTCCCTCCGAACATCTATTTCCTCCAGCCTATTAGCCTGTAACACCTTCTCTTCCTCAAAAACATGGCCCCTCTCCTTGGTGAACACTGAAGAACAGTATTCATTCATCACCTCGCCTATCTCTACTGACTCCATACACAAGTTCCCACTACTGTCCTTGACCGGCCCTAACCTCACCCTGGTCATTCTTTTATTCCTCACATAAGAGTAAAAAGCCTTGGGGTTTTCCTTGATCCGACCCGCCAAGGACTTCTCGTGTCCCCTCCTAGCTCTCCTAAGTCCCTTTTTCAGCTCATTCCTTGCTAACTTGTAACCCTCAATCGAGCCATCTGAACCTTGTTTCCTCATCCCTACATAAGCTTCCCTCTTCCTTTTCACAAGACATTCCACCTCTTTTGTGAACCATGGTTCCCTCACTTGGCCATTTCCTCCCTGTCTGACCGTAGTGTGTAGTGTTGCGACACAAGCTGGGGGTTCTTTGTACAATGGGTTTCAGGATGCCCTCGACATAGCCGGAGAGGTTCTCGAACAGGGTCCCATTGCCCGATACGATCGGACGGCCAGGTGTGTTTGCCTTGTGTATCTTAGGGAGGCAGTAGAGATCTCCAACGCAGGGAGTACGTGGGATGAGAGCACAGAGGGTGCTCTGAAGGTCACTCGGCCATTTCCTCCCTGCCTGACAGGGACATACCTATCAAGGACATCCAGTATTTGTTCCTTGAAAAAGTTCCACTTTTCATTACAAAGAACAAAGAACAGTACAGCACAAGAAACAGGCCCTTCGGCCCTCCAAGCCTGTGCCGCTCCTTGGTCCAACTAGACCAATCGTTTGTATCCCTCCATTCCCAGGCTGCTCATGTGACTATCCAGGTAAGTCTTAAATGATGTCAGCGTGCCTGCCTCCACCACCCTACTTGGCAGCGCATTCCAGGCCCCCACCACCCTCTGTGTAAAAAACATCCCTCTGATATCCGAGTTATACTTCGCCCCTCTCAGCTTGAGCCCGTGACCCCTCGTGATCGTCACCTCCGACCTGGGAAAAAGCTTCCCACTGTTCACCCTATCTATACCCTTCATAATCTTGTACACCTCTATTAGATCTCCCCTCATTCTCCGTCTTTCCAAGGAGAACAACCCCAGTCTACCCAATCTCACCTCATAGCTCAGACCCTCCATACCAGGCAACATCCTGGTAAACCTTCTCTGCACTCTCTCTAACGCCTCCACGTCCTTCTGGTAGTGCGGCGACCAGAACTGGACGCAGTACTCCAAATGTGGCCTAACCATCGTTCTATACAGCTGCATCATCAGACTCCAGCTTTTATACTCTATACCCCGTCCTATAAAGGCAAGCATACCATATGCCTTCTTCACCACCTTCTCCACCTGTGTTGCCACCTTCAAGGATTTGTGGACTTGCACACCTAGGTGTTTCTATACTCCTGATGACTCTGCCATTTATTGTATAACTCCTCCCTACATTATTTCTTCCAAAATGCATCACTTCGCATTTATCCGGATTAAACTCCATCTGCTACCTCTCCGCCCAATTTTCCAGCCTATCTATATCCTGCTGTATTGCCCGACAATGCTCTTCGCTATCCGCAAGTCCAGCTCCTTTCTCTGACAGTTTCTGTTCCCAACTTATGCCCCCTAATTCTTGCCTAATCGCATCATAATTACCTCTCCCCCAATTGTAAACCTTGCCCTGCCGTACGGCCCTATCCCTCTCCATTGCAATAACAAAAGACACCGAATTGTGGTCACTATCTCCAAAGTGTTCTCCCACAACCAAATCTAACACTTGGCCCGGTTCATTTCCCAGTACCAAATCCAATGTGGCCTCACCTCTTGTCGGCCTATCCACATATTGTGTCAGGAAACCCTCCTGCACACACTGCACAAAAACTGCCCCATCCAAACTATTTGACCTACAAAGGTTCCAATCAATATTTGGAAAGTTAAAGTCCCCCATGACAACTACCCTGTGACCCCCACACATATCCATAATCTGCTTAGCAATTTCTTCCTCCACATCTCTATTACTATTTGGGGGCCTATAGTAAACTCCTAACAACATGACCGCTCCTTTCCTATTTCTAACCTCAGCCCATATTACCTCAGTGTGCAGATCCCCGTCGAAGTGCCTTTCCGCAGCCGTTAAACTATCCTTGATTAACAATGCCACTCCTCCACCTCTACCAGCTTCCCTACACTTAGTGAAACATCTATACCCCGGAACGTCCAACAACCATTCCTGTCCTTGTTCTACCCACGTCTCCGTAATGGCCACAACATCGTAGTCCCAAGTACCAATCCACGCCCCAAGTTCATCTACCTTGTTCCGGATGCTCCTTGCATTGAAGTAGACACACTTCAACCCACCTTCCTGTCTACCGGTACCCACCCTTGACCCTGATACCTTCCCCAATAGCTCACCACCCTCACTGACTTCTGGACTACAACTCCTTTTCCCACTCCCCTGACAAATTAGTTTAAACCCCCCTGAAGAGCCGTAACAAATTTCCCTCCTAGGATATTGGTGCCCCTCTGGTTCAGGTGCACCCCGCCCTGTTTGTACAAGTCCCACCTTCCCCAGAATGTGTTCCAATTATCCACGTATCTGAAGCCCTCCCTCCTACACCATCCCTGCAACCACATGTTTAACTGCACTCTCCTTAGTCTTCTGAGAAAGTAGAAGCGATGGTAGGCTTTCTTAACCATAGTATTGGCATAGGGGGACCAGGACAGGTTGTGGATGATCTGGACACCTAAAAACTTGAAGCTCTCGACCCTTTCTACTTCATCCCCATTGATGTAGACAGGGGCATGTTCTCCTTTACGCTTCCTGAAGTTGATGACAATCTCCTTCGTTTTGTTGACATTGAGGGAAAGATTATTGTTGCCACACCAGTTCAGATTCTCTATCTCAATCCTGTACTCTGTCTCGTCATTGTTTGAGATCCGACCCACTACTGTGGTGTCGCAACGAACTTGAAAATTGAATTGGAGGGGAATTTGGCCGCACAGTCATAAGTGTATAAGGATTATAGTAGGGGGCTGAGAACACAGCCTTGTGAGGCACTGGTGTTGAGGATGATCGTGTTGCCTATCCTTACTGATTGTGGTCTGTGAGTTAGGAAATTCAGGATCCAGTCGCAGAGGGAGGTGCCAAGGCCCAGGCCTCTTAAAACCTCTAATTTAAACCACTCTGCCTTTATTCCACGCTTGTCTAATCTTTACATTTATTTTTTATTCTTTCATGGGATATGGGTTGTCCTTGAGAAGGTGGTGGTAAGCTGCCTTCTTGAACTGCTGCAGTCCTTGTGGTGTAGGTACACCCACTAAGCTGTTAGGGAGGAAATTGACCCAGCGACAGTGAAGGAACAGTGATATATTTCCAAGTCAGGATAGTGTGTGACTCCTGGTGGTGGTGTTCCCAGGTATTTGTTGCTCTTGTCCTAGATGGTAGTGGACGTGGATTTTAAAGGTCTAAGGAACATTGATGAGTTCCTTCAGTGCATCTTGTAGATAGTGTCATAGAATCATAGAAACCCTACAGTGCAGAAGGAGGCCATTCGGCCCATCGAGTCTGCACCGACCACAATCCCACCCAGGCCCTACCCCCACATATTTACCCGCTAATCCCTCTAACCTACGCATTTTTTTAGGATTTCAAGGGGCAATTTTTTTTTTTTAACCTGGCCAATCAACCTAACCCGCACATCTTTGGACTGTGGGAGGAAACCGGAGCACCCGGAGGAAACCCACGCAGACACGAGGAGAACGTGCAAACTCCACACAGACAGTGACCCGAGCTGGGAATCGAACCCGGGACCCTGGAGCTGTGAAGCAGCAGTGCTAACCACTGCGCTACCGTGCCGCCCTAGACAAGGGTGGTCCACAGCTCCCCCTGTTTGTCAGTGTGGAAGAAGTGAATATTTGTGGAAGGGGTAGCAATGATGCTTTGTTCTGGAGTGTCAAGCGTCTTGAGTGTTGTTGGAACTGCACTCATCCAGGAAAGTGGAGAGTATTCCATAACACTCCTGGCGTGTGCCATCTAGATGGTGGACAGACTTTGGGCAGTTAGACGGTGAGTTACTCACTGCAGGATTTCCGACCTCTGACTTGCTCTGGTAGCCACAGTATTTATATGACTAGTCCAGTTCAGTTTCAGGTTAATGGTAGTCCCAGGATTTTGATAGTGGTGGATTCAATGATGGTAATGCCATTGAATATTAAGAGGAGATGGTTAGATTCTCCCTTGTTGGTGGTCATTGCCAGACACTTGTGTGGCACACATGTTACTTGTCATTTGTCAGCCAAAGCCTGGATATTGTCCAGGTCTTGCTGCATTTGGATATGGACTGCCTCAGTATCTGAGGAGTCATGAATGATGCTGAACAATGTGCAGTCTTTAACAAACATCCCCACTTTTGACCTTATGATGAAAGGAAGGGCATTGATGAAGTAGCTGAAGATGGGTGGGCCTAGGCCACTACCCTGAGGAACTGCACTAATGTCCTGGAGCTGAGATGATTAACCTCCAAACACTACAACCATCTTCCTTTGTGCTAGGCGTGACTCAAACCAGTGGAGAGTATTCCCCTGAATCCCATTGAGTCCAGTTTTGCTAGGGTTCCTTGATGTCATATTCGGTCAAATGCTGCCGTGATGTCAAGGGCTGTCATTCACATCTCATCTCTGACATTCAGCTATTTTGTCCATGTTTGAACCAAGGCTGTAGTGAGGTCAGGAGCTGAGTGGCCCTGGAGGGACTGAAACTGAGCAGGTTATTGCTGAGTAAGTGATGCTTGATAGCGCTGTTGATGACCTCTTCCATCACTTTACTGACGATCGAGAGTAGATTAAAATGGCGGTGATTGGCTGGATTTGATTTGACCTGTTTCTTGTGGACAGGACATAGTTGGGCAATTTTCCACATGGATCAATGCCAGTGTTGTAGTTGCACTGGAACAGCTTGGCTAGTGGCACAGCAAGTTCATAGAAATCATAGAAACCCTACAGTACAGAAAGAGGCCATTCGGCCCATCGAGTCTACACCGACCACAATCCCACCCAGGCCCTACCCCCATATCCCTGCAGATTTACCCGCTAATCCCTCTAACCTACGCATCTCAGGACACTAAGGGCAATTTTTTTTTTTAGCATGGCCAATCAACCTAACCCGCACCTCTTTGGACTGTGGGAGGAAACCGGAGCACCCGGAGGAAACCCACGCAGACACGAGGAGAATGTGCAAACTCCACACAGACAGTGACCCAAGCCGGGAATCGAACCCAGGTCCCTGGAGCTGTGAAGCAGCAGTGCTAACTACCGTGCCGACAGTTCTGGAGCATGATTCTGTACTGTTGATGGAATATTGTCAGTGCCCATAACTTTTGCAGTATCTGGTGCCTTCAGCAAGTCAAAGTAATATATGAGGTATGGTTTTCCCATGTACCCCTTGTCCTTCGAGATGGTAGAAGTTGTGGGTTTGGAAGGTGCTGTTGAAGGAGCCTGGGGGAGTTGTTTCATTGCATCTTGTAGATGATACACACAGCTGCCACTGTGCATCAGTGGTGGAGAGAGTGAATCATTAAGGTTGTGCATTGTGGTGCCAGTCAAGCAGGTTGCTTTGACCTGGATGTGTTGTGGACCCTGTGAATACCAGTAAACTAAAAGAATCCCAATGGAAGAAACTAATGGAAAAGATCTCACTTTTTATAACTTTAACAATCAAAACTAAACGAAATGATGAATTAACAGGCAAATTGTATTCAATGGAAACTAAATTATGCTTCAAATATCTGAAACAACAAATATAGATCTCCTGGACTTACTGATAGTCCCGTCAACACATACGGCAGCAGATGCACCCCAAAGTGCTTCTCAACTCTGTCTTCCTCTGGTTGAGTTGAACTCATTTTCCTCCAGCAGAATTTTATCAATTCCATCTTCCATGATATGGTTATCACAGAAAAGGCACATTATAGAACCTCTGCTTGCTTCATGATGGTGCTGAGTGCATTGGTTCACCAGTCACCTTCACCCAAGTATATGTTAGGGCCCTGAATGTCCTAAGTATGTTGGAGTTGTGGGTTTTAACAACAAAAATGTGGTTTGTAAATGTAGATTCAAATTAACAACGACAGATTTATTTTAGGACTGCTTGCTTATATGGAGTACAAACAAACAAAAACAGCAGTCTATATGAAACCCTAATGCCATCACCATCAAATCATGTGACCTCTTAAAGCAATCGTGCAATCATTTAAATATATAACATCCCTCCCCCTTCTGTGTCCATAAATTGTGACAGGATTAATAACACTCAAGTACTATGCATCATTAATCATTATACATAGCCAATAAGAAGGTTGATCAGGAGGATGTCTATTCCTCTCTGGTTGTATACGTTGTTCTGGAATTTGGCTGTCTTTGACTCCAGAAGTATGATTTGCAACTTCAGTAGACTCTTCTTTTCTTGGAACTATTTCTGCATCATTCTCATGTGGTATACCAACAGAGACACTCATCAGGCAGTTGAGCTTCATCTAAGTAAAGTTAAAGTTTATTTATTAGTCACAAGTAAGGCTTACATTAACTCTGCAATGAAATTACTGTGAAATTCCCCTAGCTGCCACACTCCGGCGACGTCTGTTCGGGTCAAAACATCTAACCAGCATGTCTTTCAGACTGAGAGAGGAAACTGGAGCACCCAGAGGAAACCCATGCAGACATGGGGAGAATATGCAAACTCCACACAGACAGTGACGCAAGCCAGGAATCGAAGCGAGGTCCCTGGCACTGTGAACATAAGAACATAACATAAGAAATAGGAGCAGGAGTAGGCCATCTAGCCCCTCGAGCCTGCCCCGCCATTCAATAAGATCATGGCTGATCTGAAGTGGATCAGTTCCACTTACCCGCCTGATCCCTATAACCCCTAATTCCCTTACCGATCAGGAATCCATCTATCCGTGATTTAAACATATTCAACGAGGTAGCCTCCACCACTTCAGTGGGCAGAGAATTCCAAAGATTCACCACCCTCTGAGAGAAGAAGTTCCTCCTCAACTCTGTCCTAAACTGACCCCCCTTTGAGGCTGTGCCCTCTAGTTCTAATTTCCTTTCTAAGTGGAAAGAATCTTTCCATCTCTACCCTATCCAGCCCCTTCATTATCTTATGGGTCTCAAGAAGATCCCCCCTCAGCCTTCTAAATTCCAACGAATACAAACCCAATCTGCTCAGTCTCTCCTCATAATCAACACAGTGAAGCAGCAGTGCTAACCACTGTGCCACCCACAGTCTTAAGTTTTCCTAAGTCTTCCTTTATAGTATTCACAACACTAGGGACTAAAGAATTTGATACTTCTGGAGATGATGTGGAGAAATACTTTTGGATTGGCAACAACTGGGTGGATTATTCATGCTAAATTGCCCCTTAGTGTCAGGGAGATTAGCTTCTAGTGGTAGAAGATCTCATAACTTCTAGCCATTCTGAGTGTGGATCAATTACGACGAAGAACATGATGTAACAATCAAACAGACCAGCAAAATCTACCTGCAGTTGTTGCCATGGCATTTTAGGCCACTCCCAAAGGTGTAAAGGAGATAATGGTCTTGTATTTTTTATTTGTGCACATGAATGACGCTGTTGCCTGAAATATTCTATATAGACATTTTGACAAGTTTATCATTCAAAAGACGCGGCACGGTAGCACAGTGGTTAGTACTGCTGCTTCACAGCTCCAGGGACCTGGGTTCAATTCCTGGCTCGGGTCACTGTCTGTGTGGAGTTTGCACATTCTCCTCGTGTCTGCGTGGGTTTCCTCCGGGTGCTCTGGTTTCCTCCCACAGTCCAAAGATGTGCGGGTAAGGTTGATTGGCCATGCTAAAAAAAAATTGCCCCTTAGTGTCCTGAGATGCGTAGGTTAGAGGGATTAGCAGGTAAAATAGGTGGGGGTAGGGCCTGGGTGGGATTGTGGTCAGTGCAGACTCGATGGGCTGAATGGCCTCTTTCTGCACTGTAGAGTTCTATGATTCTAAGTGCTTTTACTTTAAGAAAGACAAAGGACTGCGGTTCAAACTTAGCTTTGCTAAAAACACTCACAGGTTAAAGAAACAATTCTTAGGCAATAAATTAACTTTCCCCAGCTAGGTTAATAGCCTAAGAAATAGATACTATCCGGTCTGGTGAAATCGAATGGGCTGTTGGATTCAATTCACTGAGGCCACGGTGACAGATGAACTCAGGGTCCTCTTAGCATACAGGAGGATCTCTCACGCCTTCTTGCATTGTCCCAGGTCACAGTCGGTTTGGTGGAGTCTTCACAGGAGTTAGTCTCTATAAATGCTTGTTTTTATCCCCCTTCCTTTCTACATATGTTCTCTGGCTTTCAGCCAATGGCGTGACAGCAAGGGGTCACAACACCCAATAAGATTAGACCAGGTCATCCTAGTTGTACATATCTCCTTCCAGTGTATGGTTAATAGCAGAGTCTGGCTGAAACTAGGGAATACACAATTATATTACCTCCTTATGGGTTTCAGGCCATAACAACTCTTCCATTGTAAAGTTTGAGCCTTTATTCAATATGTAAGAGGTCTAGATTCTTCTTTCAGGTCATGATGACTTCTTTATTGTTTGATGTGAGACAGTTCTGGTCTGTGTCCCCAGATTCTTCTCTGAATGTTCTCAGGGGAAGCTGGTCGAGAACAAAGAACAATACAGCGCCGGAACAGGCCCTTCGGCCTACCAAGTCTGTGCTGACACATGACACCTTTCTAAACTAACTTTTGTCTCTATGCGGTCTGTATCCCTCTATTTCCTGCCTATTCACGTATCTGTCAAGATGCCTCTTAAATGTTGCCATTGTATCTACTACCACCTCCTCTGGCAGCACATTCCAGGCACTTAGAACCTTTCTCACACATCTCCTTTAAACTTTCCCCCTTTTATCTTAAAACTATCTCCCCTAATAATTGACATTTCCATTCTGGGAAGAAGACTGCAACTATCCATTCTATCCATGCCTCTCATAATTTTGTAAACTTCTATCAGGTCGCCCCTCAGACTCCAACGTTTGAGTGAAAACAAACCAAGTTTGCCAATCTCTCCTCATAGCTAATGCCTGCCAAACCAAGCCACATCTTGGCAAATCTTTTCTGTACCCGCTGTAAAGCCTCCACATCCTTCTGATAATGTAGTGACCAGAACTGTATGCAATAATCCAAATGTGGCCCAACTAAATTTCTGTACAGCTGCAACATGACTTGTCAATTTTTACACTCTATGCTCTGACCGATAAGGGTCGAGACCAGTGGTTCCCAAAGGGTGCGGCGCACCACACTGGTGCGGCGGGAGAGGATGGCAAGTGTGGCGGGAAGATTCAAGGACAATCAAAGAAACATTTAAACATGGTTTAAACAAGCATTGTTTTATACTTTCTGGATGTCCCATGATCATATTATAAAGTAGTTGTGTTCTATGTTATGCATCAAGCACTGCTAAGAGTTGGGTTTTTTTTGTTTTTTAATGTATTTCTTATCAATAAAAAATTCGGTGTGGCGCGAGCAAATTTTTATTCCGAAAGTGTGGCCCAGTGAAAAAAGTTTGGGAACCACTGGTCTAGACCCAACACGTTTTTACAATGTGACCCATTTTCCCATAATTCTTGCATTGACAGAGCATTCATTGCCAGAGCATCCAGCATTCACTCACTGGCCCATTTTGGCCCACCTGTGACATGCTAAATGTTGTTTTGACTTATTTTAGGCAGTTCCCAACTTGTGGATTGTCATTTCTGCACCAAATTGTGAAGTCCCTTTAGCAACCAGTTCCATTGAAACTGTGACTTTTGATGCTGTCTTTGAAGTTAAAGCATGTTCAGTAAACAATCTTTGGATAACTTCATTTTGGAGACCACAAACTAGACAATCTCGAAAAGTATCCTCATAGACTCACCAAACTCAATGCTGTGCCAAGTTTTTTAAGATTGCCACAAACTGAATAATGAATCACAGAACCATACTGTGCAGAAGAGGCCCTTTGGCCCATCGACTCTGTACCAACACATGAGAAACACCTGAACTCCCACCTAATCCCAAGTGCTCACCCAGGTACTTTTTAAAGGATGTGAGGCAACTCAGCTCTACAACCCTCCCAGGCAATGCATTCCAGACCGTCAACACCCTTTGGGTAAAAAGTTTTTCCTCACATCCCCTCTAAACCTCCTGTCCCTCACCTTGAACCTATGTCCCCTCGTAACTGACCCTTCAACTAAGGGGAACAGCTGCTCCTTATCCATTCTGTCCCTGCCCCTCATAATTTTGTACACCTCAAACAAGTCGCCCCTCAGTCTTCTCTACTCCAACAAAAATATTCCAAGCCTATCCAACCTCTCTTCATAACTTGAATGTTTCATCCCAAGCAGCATCCTGGTGAATCTTCTCTGCACTCCCTCCAGTGCAATCATAATGTGGCTAATCAGAACTGCACACAGTACTCCAGCTGTGGCCTCGCCAAAGTTCTGTACAACTTTCAACATGGCTTCCCATGGGGCGGCACGGTAGCACAGTGGCTAGCACTGCTGCTTCACAGCTCCAGGGACCTGGGTTCGATTCCCAGCTTGGTCACTGTCTATGTGGAGTTTGCACATTCTCCTCATGTCTGCGTGGGTTTCCTCCGGGTGCTCCGGTTTCCTCCCACAGTCCAAAGATGTGCGGGTTAGGTTGATTGGCCATGCTAAAATGACCCCTTAGTGTCCTGGGATGCGTAGATTAGCGAGTAAAATATGTAGGGATATGGGGGTAAGGCCTGGGTGGGATTGTGGTCGGTGCAGACTCGATGGGCCGAATGGCCTCTTTCTGTACTTTGGGGTTTCTATGAGTTTCTTTCTATGAGTTCCCTGTTTTCGTAATAATGCCTCAATTGATAAAGGCAAGTGACCCATATGCCTTTTTCACTACCCTATTAACATGCCCTTCTGCCTTCAGAGATCTATGGACAAATGCCTCGGTCCCTTTGCTTTCGCTTTCCACTTGATTCCTTCGGTGGAAATTGAACCATTCTGTAATTACAAATGGCTTTGGAGAGTAATGCTCTTCAAGGATCTTTGTCAAGTCATCGTAAATTTTGGTTTCTGGCTTTGCTGGATGAACCAAGTTCCAGAGCAAATTGAAGATTTTACAATCTACTGTACTGAGAAATGCTGGTACAAGCAACTCATTTGCAATTTTATTTGCTTGTACAAAGTACTGAAAATGCTCGGCATAGGAACTTCATGATTAATTTTCTTCATTGCAAGGCCCCATGAATCCTAATTCACCCATCATTTCTCTTGCAGGCACTAGCGACTTGAGACTACTCCATATATTAATTTTTCCTGTCTTCCCAGTACTCCCCATTTTATCCTGGAGACCGTTGACTTGATGTATTTTTTTTTTCAAATGGCCCCAACTGTACAGCAAAGAATCCCTTCTTTTCAAATATGTCAGATGCTGCCTGGACTCTCACCGTTCACTGACTGGGAAACACCCTCTTTTAAAACCACACACAGTTTTTCTCACTTGGTCTTTCTGCACTGGCACGTTAATCCTGCTGTTGATTTTCCTTCTAATATTCAAAGTTATCCAACCTTCTAACATTCTAAGTGCAAGGACCCACGATATTTTTTCCTTTCACTTAGGATCATTGCTTGATGCTTTCAATGAAACAAATCCCAACTCATCACCAATTTTCTTTTTGTAATGTCCTAACTATATTACGGGTTTTAACAAAAAGAAAAAATGTGCATACCTAAGGAGCGATTTTCCCATCATAACCCGCAAATTTTCTGGCGGGTCCAGCCTGGAGAATCGTGTGTTGGCTATTTTGCGGGATTCGCGCATGCGTTCCCGACGCATGTGTCTCTCCCAGACACGGAACAGGCGCAGTCAGGACCGAGCTGGAAACTGGCGGGAAGAGAGGTAAGTGATTTTAATCTGTTTTAAATATATTTAAATGTAATTTAAATGTCATTATCGGGCCCGGCACAGAACTTGCTGGGCCCGATAGCATCTCCCGCCGCCCGACCCCCTGGGGGAGGCCTTTTTTGTACTTCACTCCGGCGGGATTTAGAGTAGCTAGTTCAGGGAACTAGCGAGAGACCCCGCCAGAGTGAAGGGGAAAAACAGCGCCCCCCCCAAGGGTGTCGGGCGGTGGGGGTGGTGCCCCCCGCGCATGGGCCCCCTGGCACTGCCCAAGGGGCAAAGTGCCCATGCGGCGGGGCCTATTGTAGACGGGGCCTAGGGATGATCGGGGCGGGCTGGGGAGGGGTGGAGTTGGTCTGCCAGGGCGGTCAGCAAGGGGGGTGTGCGGTGGTTGGGGGAGGGGGGGTTGGGGGATCACTACTGCTGGGGTGGTGGGCTGGACATTGGGGCGCTCCGGAACGGGGGGAGGGGGTGTCAGGGCTGGCCCGGGAATTGTGGGGGCCGCAATCGGGCTGTGGGGGAGGGGGGGGGCTGCAGGGGCAGCAGTGCAACGGTCCCAGGCTGGCCAGCGATTGAGCTGGCCAGCAAACAGGGAGACTGACAGATCGGGGCCACTGTGCGTGCGCAGAGTTCCAGAGCTGTCAGATTCTGGTGCGAATAGGCTCCGCCCCCTTGGTTTTTAATGATATTCACGATTATGACCTCTGCATTGCATAGAGTATGGAGATTCAGGTCTGAGGTTGCATTGAAAAAACAGTCGTGATCTAAACCAGTTTTCTCGCCAATTTAGCACTTTTGAGAGAATCGCTCCCCCGCCCCCCCGATTCAAACTAAGAGCAACAGATTGTAAAGGCCAGAGCTCCTAGAGTTGAAATCGAAACTAAAACAGCAGCTTGTACAAGATCCTCGTGATATCACAATGAAATCGTGTGATCAGCTCTTAAAGCAGTCATGCAATCAGTTAGATATATGACAGGCCTGCTATGTGAAAACTGAAACACTGGCAATAACTGAATTTCACTATACCTGCTGTTACCTAATCTTTAGTTTTGTTTTCTGTTTTCATTCTTAGCTGTCTTAATCACACCATCTCCTCTGTCTGGACTGTACTGACCCCTGCTTAAATATGATCTCAGCTTTATGTTACCCCAGTCAGCTTCTATTTCCCTTGTAACCTTTTTGAGTTAGAACATAGAACACTACAGCACAGAACAGGCCCTTCGGCCCACGTTGTTGTGCCGAGCTTTGTCTGAAACCCAGATCAAGCTATTTCCTCCCTATCATCCCGAAGTACTCCATGTGCCTATCCAATAGCTTCTTAAATGTTCCTAAACTTTCTGACTACACTATCACTGCAGGCAGTCCATTCCACACCCCAACCACTCTCTGAGTAAAGAACCTACCTCGGACATCCTTCCTATATCTCCCACCATGAACCCTATAGTTATGCCCCCTTGTAATAGCTCCAGCCACCCGAGGAAATAGTCTTTGAACGTTCACTCTATCTATCCCCCTCATCATCTTATAAACCTCTATCAAGTCTCCTCTCAACCTCCTCCGCTCCAAAGAGAAAAGCCCAAGTTCCCTCAATCTTTCCTCATAAGACCTACCCTCCAAACCAGGCAGCATCCTGGTAAATCTCCTTTGCACTCTTTCCAGTGTCTCCAGATCCTTCTTATAGTGAGGTGACCAGAACTGCACACAATATTCCAAATGTGGTCTCACCAAGGTCCTGTACAGTTGCAGCATAACCCCACGGCTCTTAAACTCAAACCCCCTGTTAATGAACGCCAACACACTATAGGCCTTCTTCACGGCTCTATCCACTTGAGTGGCAACCTTCAGAGATCTATGGATATGAACCCCAAGATCTCTCTGTTCCTCCACATTCTTCAGAACCCTACCTTTGACCCTGTAATCCACATTTAAATTTGTCCTACCAAAATGAATCACCTCGCATTTGTCAGGGTTAAACTCCATAAGTTGATTTGATTTATTATTGTCACATGTATTAGTACACAGCGAAAAGTTTTATTTCTTGTGCAGACAAAGCATACCGAACATAGAGAAGGAAAGGAAAGAGTGCAGAATGCAGTGTTGCAGTCATGGCTAGGGTGTAGAGAAAGATCAACTTACTACGAGGTAGGTCCATTCAAAAGTCTGATCGCAGCAGGGAAGATGCTGTTCTTGAGTTGGTTGGTACATGTCCTCAGACTTTTGGATCTTTTTCCTGATGGAAGAAGGTAGAAAGGAGTATGTCCGGGGATTGGACCAAGGATTGTGCAGACAATAGATTGTCAACGCTTCCTTCTCTCTTGCAGCACTCCACCCCCAAACATCCCCCCCCCCCCCCCCCCCCCGCATTACCTATTCTGGCAAACTGCAAATTTCATCACAGAATAAATTTAATTGAATCACATCCACAACTGCAGCATAAGTTTGCAAATTTTAAGTGCAATTTGTTTTTGCCACATTTGATTTTCCACAATCTTTTACACTAGTTTTAAACTTATTGTCCTGGAGCTAGTGCATGACCACACCCCTGGTGTGAATTAATCACCACTGACTACATTCCTTTGCAGGGAGGCTTTAACAATAAACTGGTTCTTTTGGGTGCAAGGACTCATTGAGGAATGTTTTAAAAGCTAATTGTGTTAGCTGATCATGATATCTGGCAGAACGTGAACACAGTGCGTAGTAAATTGATTTGGAATTTGGGAATTTGGTGAGACGGAGATGGTAGGTGTTTTCTGCCTTGTAAATACTTATTGTTGTTTGTTTAAGCTTGAGATAGCAAGTCAGTTCAAATTTTTAGCATTTGGAGCAAGTCAATTCACTTTTACAAAATAAACTGTAAAATAGATACCAAGTATGTCTTCCAAGTTTCTATTTCGTATTTGTCAAAGCTCATTACTGTATGATCTGTCACAATTAGCTGCTCTTTATACCTCTCACATTCATTTGGACATAGAACCACAGAATCTCTACAGTGAAGAAAGAGGCCATTCGGCCCATTGAGCCTGCACCGACTCTGAAAGAACATTTCACCCAGGCCCTCCGTCCATCCTATCTCTGTAACCCTGCGCATTTACCACGGCTAATCCACTTAACCAATACATCTATGGATACTAAGGGGCAATTTAGCATGGCCAAACCACCGAACCTACGTGTGTTTGGACTGTGGGAGGAAACCAGAACACCCAGAGGAAACCCACACAGACTTGGGGAGAAAGTGCAAACTCCACACAGACAGTCGCCCAAGATCGGAATTGAACCCGAGTCCTTGGTGCTCTGAGGCAGCAGTGCTAACCACTGTGCCACCCTTATTTTTTTTAGGTTTCTGTTGTTTCTCTCTCATCTCTTTGGTTGTCCGTCTCCGTCTCACCAAATTCCAAACTTCCAAACATCTTCTATGTCCCTGACTGTCTCTCTTGACAAGTAGAAATCTTGCTCCTTAGGTTACTAATGAACCCAGTATCCTATTTCTTTGTGAATGTCTCCCACTAATGGTCTATTATTTTACACATTAGCCCTGTCTCCTACATTGGAGTCAGCTTTATCTACAATCTGAGTAGCTGTTTTGTGTTTCTCCCTTTCAAACATGACATATTGAGATATCGGTGAGACAAATGTTCAGACACTAAATCTGGTTCATTATACATTACTAATCCCCTTATTGGATCTTTGCTGGAGAATTCTATGATGGACACACACAAGACATTCACTGCCTTTCTGATGTATTAGTCTGCTTATCCAGATCTTCATTAAAGTTAGAACCTCTCATTTAAATCACTTTGCCTTTATTCCATGCTCTTTACATTTATGTTTTATTCTTTCACGGGTTATGGGCGTCGCTGGCGAGGCCGGCATTCATTGTCCATCCCGAGTTGCCCTGGATAAGATGGTGGTGAGTTGCCTTCTTGAACTGCTGCAGTCCCTGTGGCATAGGTACAACCACTGTGCTGTTAGGGAGAGAATTTCAGGATTTGACCCAACGACAGTGAACGAACAGTGATACATTTCCAAGTCAGGATAGTGAGTGACTCGGTGGGGAACCTCCAGGTGGTGGTGTTGCCAATTATCTGCTGCTCTTGCCCTTCTAGATCAGTGGTTCCCAAACTTTTTTCATAGGCCGCACTTTCAGAATAAAAATTTGCTCACACCACACCAAATTTTTTATTGATAAGAAATACATTCAAAAACAAAAAAAAACAACTCCCAGCAGTGCTTGATTCATAACATAGAACACAAGTATTTTCGGTGTTTGATCAGAGGGAGTGTTTTCTGTGTTTGATAAGAGGGAGTGTTTTCTGTGTTTGATCAGAGGGAGTGTTTTCTGTGTTTGATCAGAGGGAGTGTTTTCGGTGTTTGATCAGAGGGAGTGTTTTCTGTGTTTGATCAGAGGGAGTGTTTTCTGTGTTTGATCAGAGGGAGTGTTTTCTGTGTTTGATCAGAGGGAGTGTTTTCTGTGTTTGATCAGAGGGAGTGTTTTCTGTGTTTGATCAGAGGGAGTGTTTTCTGTGTTTGATCAGAGGGAGTGTTTTCTGTGTTTGATCAGAGGGAGTGTTTTCTATGTTTGATCAGAGGGGGTATTTTCTATGTTTGATCAGAGAGAGTGTTTTCTGTGTTTGATCAGATGGAGTGTTTTCTGTGTTTGATCAGAGGGAGTGTTTTCTGTGTTTGATCAGAGGGGGTATTTTCTGTGTTTGATCAGAGGGGGTATTTTCTGTGTTTGATCAGAGGAGGTATTTTCTGTGTTTGATCAGAGAGCGTGTTTTCTGTGTTTGATCAGAGGAGGCATTTTCTGTGTTTGATCAGAGGTGGTATTTTCTGTGTTTGGTCAGAGGGGGTATTTTCTGTGTTTGATCAGAGGGAGTATTTTCCATGTGTGATCAGAGGGAGTATTTTCCATGTTTGATCAGACGGAGTGTTTTCTGTGTTTGATCAGAGGGGATATTTTCTGTGTTTGATCAGAGGGAGTGTTTTCTGTGTTTGATCAGAGAGAGTGTTTTCTGTGTTTGATCAGAGTGTTTTCTGTGTTTGATCAGAGGGAGTGTTTTCTGTGTTTGATCAGAGGGAGTGTTTTCTGTGTTTGATCAGAGGGGGTATTTTCTGTGTTTGATCAGAGGGGGTATTTTCTGTGTTTGATCAGAGGAGGTATTTTCTGTGTTTGATCAGAGGGGGTATTTTCTGTGTTTCATCAGAGGAGGTATTTTCTGTGTTTGATCAGAGGGGGTATTTTCTGTGTTTGATCAGAGGGGGTATTTTCTATGTTTGATCAGAGGGGGTATTTTCTGTGTTTGATCAGAGGGGGTATTTTCTATGTTTGATCAGAGGGGGTATTTTCTATGTTTGATCAGAGGGGGTATTTTCTGTGTTTGATCAGAGGAGGTATTTTCTGTGCTTGATCAGAGGGAGTGTTTTCTGTGTTTGATCAGAGGGGGTATTTTCTGTGTTTGATCAGAGGCTTTATTTTCTGTGTTTGATCAGGGGGGAATTTTCTGTGTTTGATCAGAGGAGGTACTTTCTGTGTTTGATCAGAGGGAGTGTTTTCTGTGTTTGATCAGGGGGGTATTTTCTGTGCTTGATCAGAGGAGGTATTTTCTGTGTTTGATCAGAGGAGGCATTTTCTGTGTTTGATCAGAGGCAGTGTTTTCTGTGTTTGATCAGAGGGAGTGTTTTCTGTGTTTGATCAGAGGGAGTATTTTCTATGTTAGATCAAAGGGCGTATTTTCTGTGTTTGATCAGAGGGAGTGTTTTCTGTGTTTGATCAGGGGGAGTGTTTTCTGTGTTTGATCAGAGGGGGTATTTTCTGTGTTTGATCAGAGGAGGCATTTTCTGTGTTTGATCAGAGGGAGTATTTTCTGTGTTTGATCAGAGGGAGTATTTTCTGTGTTTGATCAGAGGGAGTATTTTCGGTGTTTGATCAGAGGGAGTGTTTTCTGTGTTTGATAAGAGGGAGTGTTTTCTGTGTTTGATCAGAGGGAGTGTTTTCTGTGTTTGATCAGAGGGAGTGTTTTCTGTGTTTGATCAGAGGGAGTGTTTTCTGTGTTTGATCAGAGGGAGTGTTTTCTGTGTTTGATCAGAGGGAGTGTTTTCTGTGTTTGATCAGAGGGAGTGTTTTCTGTGTTTGATCAGAGGGAGTGTTTTCTGTGTTTGATCAGAGGGAGTGTTTTCTGTGTTTGATCAGAGGGAGTGTTTTCTGTGTTTGATCAGAGGGAGTGTTTTCTGTGTTTGATCAGAGGGAGTGTTTTCTATGTTTGATCAGAGGGGGTATTTTCTATGTTTGATCAGAGAGAGTGTTTTCTGTGTTTGATCAGATGGAGTGTTTTCTGTGTTTGATCAGAGGGAGTGTTTTCTGTGTTTGATCAGAGGGGGTATTTTCTGTGTTTGATCAGAGGGGGTATTTTCTGTGTTTGATCAGAGGAGGTATTTTCTGTGTTTGATCAGAGGGGGTATTTTCTGTGTTTCATCAGAGGAGGTATTTTCTGTGTTTGATCAGAGGGGGTATTTTCTGTGTTTGATCAGAGGGGGTATTTTCTATGTTTGATCAGAGGGGGTATTTTCTGTGTTTGATCAGAGGGGGTATTTTCTATGTTTGATCAGAGGGGGTATTTTCTATGTTTGATCAGAGGGGGTATTTTCTGTGTTTGATCAGAGGAGGTATTTTCTGTGTTTGATCAGAGGGAGTGTTTTCTGTGTTTGATCAGAGGGGGTATTTTCTGTGTTTGATCAGAGGGGGTATTTTCTGTGTTTGATCAGGGGGGTATTTTCTGCGTTTGATCAGAGGAGGTATTTTCTGTGTTTGATCAGAGGGAGTGTTTTCTGTGTTTGATCAGGGGGGTATTTTCTGTGCTTGATCAGAGGAGGTATTTTCTGTGTTTGATCAGAGGAGGCATTTTCTGTGTTTGATCAGAGGCAGTGTTTTCTGTGTTCGATCAGAGGGAGTGTTTTCTGTGTTTGATCAGAGGGAGTATTTTCTATGTTAGATCAAAGGGCGTATTTTCTGTGTTTGATCAGAGGGGGTATTTTCTGTGTTTGATCAGAGGCAGTGTTTTCTGTGTTTGATCAGAGGGAGTGTTTTCTGTGTTTGATCAGAGGGGGTATTTTCTGTGTTTGATCAGAGGAGGTATTTTCTGTGTTTGATCAGAGGAGGCATTTTCTGTGTTTGATCAGAGGCAGTGTTTTCTGTGTTTGATCAGAGGGAGTATTTTCTATGTTAGATCAAAGGGCGTATTTTCTGTGTTTGATCAGAGGTGGTATTTTCTGTGTTTGATCAGAGAGCGTGTTTTCTGTGTTTGATCAGAGGAGGCATTTTCTGTGTTTGGTCAGAGGGGGTATTTTCTGTGTTTGATCAGAGGGAGTATTTTCCATGTGTGATCAGACGGAGTGTTTTCTGTGTTTGATCAGAGGGGGTATTTTCTGTGTTTGATCAGAGGGAGTGTTTTCTGTGTTTGATCAGAGGGAGTGTTTTCTGTGTTTGATCAGAGGGAGTGTTTTCTGTGTTTGATCAGAGAGAGTGTTTTCTGTGTTTGATCAGAGAGAGTGTTTTCTGTGTTTGATCAGAGGGAGTGTTTTCTGTGTTTGATCAGAGGGAGTGTTTTCTGTGTTTGATCAGAGGGGGTATTTTCTGTGTTTGATCAGAGGGGCTATTTTCTGTGTTTGATCAGAGGAGGTATTTTCTGTGTTTGATCAGAGGGGGTATTTTCTGTGTTTCATCAGAGGAGGTATTTTCTGTGTTTGATCAGAGGGGGTATTTTCTGTGTTTGATCAGAGGGGGTATTTTCTATGTTTGATCAGAGGCTTTATTTTCTGTGTTTGATCAGGGGGGTATTTTCTGTGTTTGATCAGAGGAGGTATTTTCTGTGTTTGATCAGAGGGAGTGTTTTCTGTGTTTGATCAGGGGGGTATTTTCTGTGCTTGATCAGAGGAGGTATTTTCTGTGTTTGATCAGAGGAGGCATTTTCAGTGTTTGATCAGAGGCAGTGTTTTCTGTGTTTGATCAGAGGGAGTGTTTTCTGTGTTTGATCAGAGGGAGTGTTTTCTGTGTTTGATCAGAGGGAGTATTTTCTATGTTAGATCAAAGGGCGTATTTTCTGTGTTTGATCAGAGGGGGTATTTTCTATGTTAGATCAAAGGGCGTATTTTCTGTGTTTGATCAGAGGGGGTATTTTCTGTGTTTGATCAGAGGCAGTGTTTTCTGTGTTTGATCAGAGGGAGTGTTTTCTGTGTTTGATCAGAGGGGGTATTTTCTGTGTTTGATCAGAGGAGGTATTTTCTGTGTTTGATCAGAGGAGGCATTTTCTGTGTTTGATCAGAGGCAGTGTTTTCTGTGTTTGATCAGAGGGAGTGTTTTCTGTGTTTGATCAGAGGGAGTATTTTCTATGTTAGATCAAAGGGCGTATTTTCTGTGTTTGATCAGAGGGGGTATTTTCTGTGTTTGATCAGAGGTGGTATTTTCTGTGTTTGATCAGAGAGCGTGTTTTCTGTGTTTGATCAGAGGAGGCATTTTCTGTGTTTGATCAGAGGTGGTATTTTCCGTGTTTGGTCAGAGGGGGTATTTTCTGTGTTTGATCAGAGGGAGTATTTTCCATGTGTGATCGGAGGGAGTATTTTCCATGTTTGATCAGACGGAGTGTTTTCTGTGTTTGATCAGAGGGGGTATTTTCTGTGTTTGATCAGAGGGAGTATTTTCTGTGTTTGATCAGAGGGGGTATTTTCTGTGTTTGATCAGCGGGAGTATTTTCTGTGTTTGATCAGAGGAGGTATTTTCTGTGTTTGATCAGAGGGAGTGTTTTCTGTGTTTGATCAGAGGAGGTATTTTCTGTGTTTGATCAGAGGGAGTGTTTTCTGTGTTTGATCAGAGGGAGTGTTTTCTGTGTTTGATCAGAGGGAGTATTTTCTATGTTTGATCAAAGGGCGTATTTTCTGTGTTTGATCAGAGGGAGTGTTTTCTGTGTTTGATCAGGGGGAGTGTTTTCTGTGTTTGATCAGAGGGGGTATTTTCTGTGTTTGATCAGAGGAGGCATTTTCTGTGTTTGATCAGAGGGAGTATTTTCTGTGTTTGATCAGAGGGAGTATTTTCTGTGTTTGATCAGAGGGAGTATTTTCTGTGTTTGATCAGAGGGAGAGTTTTCTGTGTTTGATCAGAGGGAGTGTTTTCTGTGTTTGATCAGAGGGAGTATCTTCTGTGTTTGATAAGAGGGGGTATTTTCTGTGTTTGATCAGAGGGAGTGTTTTCTGTGTTTGATCAGAGGGGGTATTTTCTGTGTTTGATCAGAGGAGGCATTTTCTGTGTTTGATCAGAGGGAGTATTTTCTGTGTTTGATCAGAGGGAGTATTTTCTGTGTTTGATCAGAGGGGGTATTTTCTGTGTTTGATCAGAGGGGGTATTTTCTGTGTTTGATCAGAGGAGGTATTTTCTGTGTTTGATCAGAGGGGGTATTTTCTGTGTTTCATCAGAGGAGGTATTTTCTGTGTTTGATCAGAGGGGGTATTTTCTGTGTTTGATCAGAGGGGGTATTTTCTATGTTTGATCAGAGGCTTTATTTTCTGTGTTTGATCAGGGGGGTATTTTCTGTGTTTGATCAGAGGAGGTATTTTCTGTGTTTGATCAGAGGGAGTGTTTTCTGTGTTTGATCAGGGGGGTATTTTCTGTGCTTGATCAGAGGAGGTATTTTCTGTGTTTGATCAGAGGAGGCATTTTCTGTGTTTGATCAGAGGCAGTGTTTTCTGTGTTTGATCAGAGGGAGTGTTTTCTGTGTTTGATCAGAGGGAGTGTTTTCTGTGTTTGATCAGAGGGAGTATTTTCTATGTTAGATCAAAGGGCGTATTTTCTGTGTTTGATCAGAGGGGGTATTTTCTGTGTTTGATCAGAGGCAGTGTTTTCTGTGTTTGATCAGAGGGAGTATTTTTTATGTTAGATCAAAGGGCGTATTTTCTGTGTTTGATCAGAGGGGGTATTTTCTGTGTTTGATCAGAGGCAGTGTTTTCTGTGTTTGATCAGAGGGAGTGTTTTCTGTGTTTGATCAGAGGGGGTATTTTCTGTGTTTGATCAGAGGAGGCATTTTCTGTGTTTGATCAGAGGCAGTGTTTTCTGTGTTTGATCAGAGGGAGTGTTTTCTGTGTTTGATCAGAGGGAGTATTTTCTATGTTAGATCAAAGGGCGTATTTTCTGTGTTTGATCAGAGGGGGTATTTTCTGTGTTTGATCAGAGGTGGTATTTTCTGTGTTTGATCAGAGAGCGTGTTTTCTGTGTTTGATCAGAGGAGGCATTTTCTGTGTTTGATCAGAGGTGGTATTTTCCGTGTTTGGTCAGAGGGGGTATTTTCTGTGTTTGATCAGAGGGAGTATTTTCCATGTGTGATCGGAGGGAGTATTTTCCATGTTTGATCAGACGGAGTGTTTTCTGTGTTTGATCAGAGGGGGTATTTTCTGTGTTTGATCAGAGGGAGTATTTTCTGTGTTTGATCAGAGGGGGTATTTTCTGTGTTTGATCAGCGGGAGTATTTTCTGTGTTTGATCAGAGGAGGCATTTTCTGTGTTTGATCAGAGGGGGTATTTTCTGTGTTTGATCAGCGGGAGTATTTTCTGTGTTTGATCAGAGGAGGTATTTTCTGTGTTTGATCAGAGGGAGTGTTTTCTGTGTTTGATCAGAGGAGGTATTTTCTGTGTTTGATCAAAGGGAGTGTTTTCTGTGTTTGATCAGAGGGAGTGTTTTCTGTGTTTGATCAGAGGGAGTATTTTCTATGTTAGATCAAAGGGCGTATTTTCTGTGTTTGATCAGAGGGAGTGTTTTCTGTGTTTGATCAGGGGGAGTGTTTTCTGTGTTTGATCAGAGGGGGTATTTTCTGTGTTTGATCAGAGGAGGCATTTTCTGTGTTTGATCAGAGGGAGTATTTTCTGTGTTTGATCAGAGGGAGTATTTTCTGTGTTTGATCAGAGGGAGTATTTTCTGTGTTTGATCAGAGGGAGAGTTTTCTGTGTTTGATCAGAGGGAGTGTTTTCTGTGTTTGATCAGAGGGAGTATCTTCTGTGTTTGATAAGAGGGGGTATTTTCTGTGTTTGATCAGAGGGAGTGTTTTCTGTGTTTGATCAGAGGGAGTATTTTCTGTGTTTGATCAGAGGAGGCATTTTCTGTGTTTGATCAGAGGGAGTATTTTCTGTGTTTGATCAGAGGGAGTATTTTCTGTGTTTGATCAGAGGGAGTATTTTCTGTGTTTGATCAGAGGGAGAGTTTTCTGTGTTTGATCAGAGGGAGTGTTTTCTGTGTTTGATCAGAGGGGGTATTTTCTGTGTTTGATCAGAGGGAGTATTTTCTGTGTTTGATAAGAGGGGGTATTTTCTGTGTTTGATCAGAGGGAGTGTTTTCTGTGTTTGATCAGAGGGAGTGTTTTCTGTGTTTGATCAGAGGGAGTGTTTGCTGTGTTTGATCGGATGGGGTATTTTCTGTGTTTGATCAGAGGGAGTATTTTCTGTGTTTGATCAGAGGGGGTATTTTCTGTGTTTGATCAGAGGGAGTGTTTTCTGTGTTTGATCAGAGGGGGTATTTTCTGTGTTTGATCAGAGAGATGGTTTTCTGTGTTTGATCAGAGGAGGTATTTTCTGTGTTTATCAGTGATGCACGTCAATCGAACTCAAGACACAAGGCTTCGGTAACTGAAGGCTTTTATTGCCTAACAATGGAACTACTTGAACGTAAGTACACCACCCCAGACTGACGAGGTCCCGCCCGAGCAGGGGGTCTTATACCTCTCCCAGGAGGCGGAGCCCGACTGGGATGTGCCACAACAGTAACAACCACAGGTGTATTAATCCCACAGTGTGAACACCCTAGCCCAACAACAACATTAGAACAACCCCACAGTGGGAACCAACGATGGTTCACCACATTCACCCCTCCTTTGAGAACAAAGGCCGGCGGGGTGCGAAAACAGACTAAAAAAAAAGTCAACAGATTACAAGTCCAGATGGTCTGGAGGACCGCACCGTCGTTGTGACCTCTTCAATGCCGGCGGTGACACCGGAGTAGGTGCTTGCGGTGGCGTTCTCCCCAAAACAGCGTCCGGCTGTCCTCTCGCGGACTCACGGGCCGGTTGACCCTGATGAAACGGTAGTGCAGGGGATCCCAGTACATTCTGCGATGGCGCCGATCTCCGGGTCTCAGGCAAGCTGTACAGTGGAGTATAACTGTTAAGCACTGGTCCCGGTGCTGACCGCGCCACGTCCGGGGGAGAAATAAGGGATAAGGGATTCGTCACTGGGGGTATGGGAGCGACAGGAGTTGCTACGTCCCCTGCGGGCGCCAGGTCTCGGATCGAGACTGTGTCCTCTCGCCCGTCAGGATATGCCACATAGGCATACTGAGGGTTGGCGTGGAGGAGGTGGACCTGTTCGACCAAGGGGTCGGACTTGCGGGCCCTTACATGTCGCCGCAGGAGGACGGGTCCTGGGTACGTCAACCAGGCTGGTAAAGATATCCCCGAGGACGACTTCCGAGGGAATGAGAACATCCTCTCGTGGGGAGTAGCATTGGTTGCCGTTCACAGGAGGGAGCGAATGGAGTGAAGCGCATTTGGGAGGACCTCCTGCCAATGGGAGACTGGAAGGCCTTTGGACTTCAGCGCCAATAGGACAGCCTTCCAGACTGTAGCATTCTCTCTTTCCACCTGTCCATTGCCCCTAGGGTTGTAACTCGTGGTCCTACTAGAGGCAATCCCGTATGAGAGCAGGAATTGCCTCAAGTCATTACTCATGAACGACGAGCCCCTGTCGCTATGTATATAGCTGGGGTACCCGAACAGGGTAAAGAGATCACGGAATGCCTTGATCACCGTGGCAGTTGACGTGTCCGCGCAGGGGACAACAAACGGGAACCGGGAGTACTCGTCTATGATGTTAAGAAAGGACACGTTCCGATCTGTTGAGGGAAGGGGGCCCTTAAAATCCACACTCAGCCTCTCAAAGGGGCGAGTGGCCTTGACCAAATGTGCCCGGTCAGGTCGGTAAAAGTGCGGTTTGCATTCCGCGCAAATCCGACAGCTCCTTGTCACTGACCTGACGTCCTCCACCGAGTAAGGCAGGTTGCGGGCTTTGATAAAGTGGTAGAGCCGAGTGACCCCAGGATGGCACAGGTCATTATGGAGGGCGTTCAAGCGATCCTCCTGCATAGTAGCGCATGTTCCGCGCGAGAGGGCATCCGAGGGCTCATTGAGTTTCCCTGGACGATACATGATATCGTAGTTATAGGTGGAGAGCTCAATTCTCCACCGCAAGATCTTGTCACTCTTGATCTTGCCCCTCTGCGTGTTATTGAACATGAACGCCACGGACCGCTGGTCCGTGATCAGGGTGAACCGCTTCCCCGCCAGGTAATGGCGCCAGTGTCTGACGGCCTCCACAGTGGCCTGGGCCTCCTTTTCCACCGCTGAATGCCGAATTTCGGGACCTTGGAGGGTACGGGAAAAAAACGCGACGGGCCTGCCTGCCTGGTTTAGTGTGGCGGCCAGGGCGAAATCAGATGCATCGCTTTCCACCTGAAAAGGGATGGATTCGTCCACCGCGTGCATCGTGGCTTTCGCAATGTCGTGTTTCAATGCCTTGAAGGCCAATTGGGCCTCTGGCGTGAGTGGAAAAGTCGTGGACTTAATAAGCGGACGGGCTTTGTCCGCGTAGTTGGGGACCCACTGCGCATAATAGGAGAAGAAGCCTAGGCATCTCCTCAGTGCTTTTGCGCTAGCGGGCAAAGGAAGTTCAGCAAGGGGGCGCATACGGTCTGGATCAGGGCCAATGACCCCGTTTTCCACCACGTATCCCAGGATGGCTAACCGGCGCGTACGGAATACACACTTCTCCCTGTTGTAGGTCAAATTCAGGCGAGATGCAGTGCGTAAAAAGTTCTGGAGGTTTGTGTCATGGTCCTGCTGATCACGGCCGCAGATGGTGACATTATCCAGGTACGGGAAGGTAGCCCGCAGCCCGTTCTGGTCCACCATTCGGTCCATAGCACGCTGGAAGACCGAGACCCCATTGGTGACACCAAATGGAACCCTAAGAAACTGATACAGACGACCATCCGCCTCAAAAGCCGTGTAGTGTCGGTCCTCTGGGCGGATGGGGAGTTGGTGGTAGGCAGACATAAGGTCTATGGTGGAGAACACCCGGTACTGCGCAATCTGATTGACCACATCAGATATGCGCGGGAGAGGATACGCATCCAGCTGCGTATAACGATTAATGGTCTGACTGTAATCAATGACCATCCGGGGTTTGTTCCCGCTCTTAACCACCACAACCTGTGCTCTCCACGGACTAACACTGGGCTGTATGATCCCTTCTTTGAGGAGCCGCTGAACCTCAGATCTGATGAAGATCCGATCTTCAGCGCTGTAACGCCTACTTTTAGTAGCGATGGGCTTGCAGCCTGGTACCAGATTCTTGAATAAGGAGGGTGTGGTGATCTTTAATGTGGAAAGATTGCATGCGGGGCGCTTTGGACAATTTGGAGGCTGCAGCTGGTCCCCTACTGTCAGCGAAGGGAGTGGCCCACCGTACTGTAGGATCACACTCTTCATGTGGACCATAAAGTTTAGTCTGAGGAGAATTGGTGCGCAAAGATGCGGCAGCACAAGGAGCCTGAATCGCTCGTAAATTGTGCCCTGCACTTTCAGAGTTACCACACAACGTCCTTGAACAGGGACAGACTGGGACCGTGATGCCATAGAAATTGTCTGCTTGGCAGGTTGAACCTGGAGTCCACACCTCTTTACAGTGTCAGGATGAATAAAGCTCTCAGTGCTCCCACTGTCAAACAGACAATAAATTGCACGACCATTTACCTTTATGTCCATTATTGAACAGTCAAGCCTGTGGTGCTTAGCCTGGTTCAGGGTGATCGACGCCACCGTTGGCCCTTGAACGTCACTGCAGGCAGCTGAGGTCGATGCTGAGGACCCCTGCTGGTCGCTCCTGGTCGTCGTCGACCAAAATGGCCACCCCCATGAATCGCACATGGTTGAGGGCGCCAAGCGTAGCGACTCCTGGTGGTCATCCTCCTCCGACTCCGTCGACCACAATGGCGTCGTCCTGGACTCGCACGTGGACGAACCCCGTGGGTACTTCGACGTCGATGGTGATGATCCCCGTTCTGAAGGGTCACAGGCTGCACTGCCATTCTTGGGCTTTGATCTGCAGACCTTCGCGTAGTGCCCCTTTTTACCGCATTGATTACAGACCACCGCTTTAGCAGGACACTTTTGTCGTGGATGCTTGGCTCCTCCGCAGAAGTAGCACCGCGGGCCGCCTGGGGCTGCCGCCGTCGTCGGGTCTACATGGGAGCACGCCATAACACTGCACTTCGAGCCCGTGGGGCGAGGAGGGATTTGTGACTGCTCCTGCCACGTTGTCTCCACGTGGTCCTCCGGATACAGGACCAAGCTCTTCGAAGCCGCCTCAAGCATTTCAGCCATCTCCATAGCTTGGGTCAGGTTGAGATTCCCCTTTTCCAGCAGCTTGAGACGGATGTACGAAGTCCCTACCCCTGCCACAAACGCATCTCGGGCGAGGTCATACATGTACTGCTCAGCCGACACAGCTTTGCAGTCGCAGCCCCTGGCAAGCTGCAAGAGCTCATTGGCGTAATCCTCCATGGTTTCGCCCGACTGCCGACGTCGTGTAGCGAGGAGGTAACGAGCGTGGATCTCGTTGGGAGGTCTCGTGTAGCGCTTTTTTAAAAGCTCGAGGGCCCTAGGGTAAGTGGTGGCCGCACGGATCGCGAGGTAGACAGTGTCGCTTACCCTCGCATGGAGGACCCGGAGTCTGTCGTCATCTGTGATGACCGCTGCAGAGGCTGCCAGGTAGTCCTCAAAACACTTCAGCCAGTGGTCGAAGGTGTTAGAGGCGCCGACCGCACGTGGATCCAGCGTCAGACGCTCTGGCTTTAGGATTTGTTCCATACTCTCCTTTCCGTCGGGAGCTTAGTGTTAGGCAATAAAATTGATGCACGTCAATCGAACTCAAGACACAAGGCTTCGGTAACTGAAGGCTTTTATTGCCTAACAATGGAATTACTAGAACGTAAGTACACCACCCCAGACTGACGAGGTCCCGCCCGAGCAGGGGGTCTTATACCTCTCCCAGGAGGCGGAGCCCGACTGGGATGTGCCACAACAGTAACAACCACAGGTGTATTAATCCCACAGTGTGAACACCCTAGCCCAACAACAACATTAGAACAACCCCACAGTGGGAACCAACGATGGTTCACCACATTCAGAGGGAGTGTTTTCTGTGTTTGATCAGAGGGAGTATTTTCTGTGTGATCAGAGGGGGTATTTTCTGTGTTTGATCAGAGGGGGTATTTTCTGTGTTTGATCAGAGGGAGTATTTTCTGTGTTTGATCAGAGGGGGTATTTTCTGTGTTTGATCAGAGGGAGTATTTTCTGTGTTTGATCAGAGGGAGTATTTTCTGTGTTTGATCAGAGGGAGTGTTTTCTTTGTTTGATCAGAGGGGGTATTTTCTGTGTTTGATCAGAGGGGGTATTTTCTGTGTTTGATCAGAGGGAGTATTTTCTGTGTTTGATCAGAGGGGGTATTTTCTGTGTTTGATCAGAGGGGGTATTTTCTGTGTTTGATCAGAGGGAGTGTTTTCTTTGTTTGATCAGAGGGGGTATTTTCTGTGTTTGATCAGAGGGGGTATTTTCTGTGTTTGATCAGAGGGAGTATTTTCTGTGTTTGATCAGAGGGAGTGTTTTCTGTGTTTGATCAGAGGGAGTATTTTCTGTGTTTGATCAGAGGAGGTATTTTCTGTGTTTGATCAGAGGGAGTGTTTTCAGGGTGTTTAATCAGACTATTTTCAGGGTGTTTAATGACAGAAAATATTTTCATGGTGTTTAATCAGTGGGAGTATAGAACATAGAACATTACAGTGCAGTACACGTCCTTCGGCCCTCGATGTTGCGCCGACCTGTGAAACCAATCTAAAGCCCATCTAACCTACACTATTCCAATATCATCCATATGTTTATCCAATAACCATTTGAATGCTCTTAATGTTGACGAGTCCACTACTGCTGCAGGCAGGGCATTCCACGCCCTTACTACTCTCTGAGTAAAGAACCTACCTCTAACATCTGTTCTATATCTATCACCCCTCAATTTAAAGCTATGTCCCCTCGTGTTAGCCATCACCATCTGAGGAAAAAGGCCCTCACTATCCACCCTATCTAATCCTCTGATCATCTTGTATGCCTCTATTAAGTCACGTCTTAACCTTCTTCTCTCTAACGAAAACAACCTCAAGCCCCTCAGCCTTTCTTCATAAGACCTTCCCACCATACCAGGCAACATCCTGGTAAATCTCCTCTGCACCCTTTCC
The DNA here is from genome assembly GCF_964213995.1 of Mustelus asterias. Classification (NCBI taxonomy): domain Eukaryota; kingdom Metazoa; phylum Chordata; class Chondrichthyes; order Carcharhiniformes; family Triakidae; genus Mustelus; species Mustelus asterias. The sequence goes on along the minus strand of NC_135809.1, from coordinate 67,086,410 downwards.
AGCACTTCCACATCCTTCCTATAATGCGGCCACCAGAATTGTACGCAATATTCCAAGTGCGGCCGCACCAGAGTTTTGTACAGTTGCAGCATGATCTCCTGGCTCCATTTTCAGTGTTTAATCAGAAGTAGTATTTTCAGAGTGTTTAATCAGGGGAAGTATTTTCAGGGTGTTTAACCAGAATGAGTGCAAAGAAGATTACAGCACAGGAACAGGCCCTTAGGCCCTCCAAGCCTGCACCGACCGTGCTGCAGGACTTTACTAAAACCCCCTCCCTTACGGGAACCATATCCCTATTCATGGATTTGTCAAGACGCCCCTTAAAAGTCACTGCCGTATCCGCTTCCACTCCAACCGCCCCCCCTCCCCGCCCCAGCAACGAATTCCAGGCACCCACCACGCTCTGTGTAAAACATCTGCCTCGTACATCTCCTTTAAACCTTGCCCCTCGCACCTTAAACCTGTGCCCCCTAGTAATTGACTTTTCCACCCTGGGAAAATGCTTCAGACTATACACTCTGCCCATGCCTCTCATAATCTTGTAGACTTCTATCAGGTCACCTTCAACTTCCGTTGTTCCAGTGAGAAGAAACCAAGTTTCTGCAACCTCTCCTACCAAGCAATGCCCTCCATACCAGGCAACATCCTGGTAATCTTTTCTGTCCCCTCTCCAAAGCCTCCACATCCTTCTGGTAGTGTGGTGACCAGAATTGAACACGATATTCCAAGTGTGGCCTAACTAAGCTTCTATAAAGCTGCAACATGACTTGCCAACTTTTAAACTCAATGCCCTGGCCGATGAAGGCAAGCACGCCATATGCCTTCTTGACTACCTGTGGTGAACCATTGTTGGTTCTCACTAGGTAGTGCTGAGCCATGGTCTGGCCAGTACTATGAGTCTGTATATATGTTACTGTTGGGGTTAGGGTTGGGCTGTTCTACCTGTTAATATAGTTGTTATGGTACACCCCAGTCAGCTCCGCCTCCTGGGAGAGGTATAAAGGTCACTGCTCTGCCTGGTGACCCTTTAGTCTGGGATCGTGTACTGTATATGGTAGCTCTGTTATTGTTGGCAATGAAAGCCTTTATTTCCCGAGTACATCACGCCTCTCGTGTGTTATATCGCGCATCACTACCTTCTCCACCTGCATTGCCACTTTCAGTGACCTGTGTACCTGTACACCCAGATCCCTTTGCCTATCAATACTATTAAGGGTTCTGCCATTTACTGTATATTTCCTATCTGTATTAGACCTTCCAAAATGCATTACCTCACATTTGTCCAGATTAAACTCTATCTGCCATCTCTCCGCCCAAGTCTCCAACTGATCTATATCCTGCTGTATCCTCTGATGGTCCTCATCACTGCCTGCAAATCCAGCAGCTTTTGTGTCATCTGCCAATTTACTAATCAAACCAGTTACATTTTCCTCAAAATCATTTATATAATAAACAGCAAAGATCCAAGCACTGATCCCTGAGGAACGCCACTTGTTACAGCCCTCCACTAAAAAACACACCCTCTGTCTTCTTTGACCGAGTAAGAAATCTCACAACACCAGGTTAAAGTCCAACAGGTTTATTTGGCAGCACAAGCTTTCGGAGCACAAGCTCCTTCATCAGGTGAGTGAGGACTTGTGTTCACAAACAGGGCTGGTATTAGGGTTCTTGAGAAACATTAAGGTAGGCAAATCCCCAGAATACTGAGAGAGGTAAGAGAAGAAATTGCTGGGGCTTTGAGAAAAATCTTTGTATCCTCACTGGCTACAGGGGAGGTCATTTGTGTGTCTCACCAGCCTGTTATTACCTGGATTATTCTTGCAAAACCTTCTTAAAAAGGTGAAGGCGGGAAAGTCTGTACGGAACCAGTAGAACTGGCAGAGGTGCTCAATGAGTATTTTGCCTCGGTTTTCACAGAGGAGAAGGACCTGGGTGGATGTACTGTGGGCGTGCGGTGGACTGAAAGGATTGAGTATGTGGACTTTAACAAAGAGATTGTGCTGGAATCTTTGAATGGCATCAAGATAGATAAGTCGCCGGGTCCGGATGGGATGTACCCCAGGTTACTGTGGGAGGCGAGGGAGGAGATTGCAGAGCCTCTGACGATGATCTTTGCGTCGTCGATGGAGACGGGAGAGGTGCCGGAGGATTGGAGGATTGCGGATGTGGTTCCTATTTTCAAGAAGGGGAATAGGGATAGCCCAGGTAATTACCGACCGGTGAGTCTAACCTCAGTGGTTGGTAAACTGATGGAGAAGATCCTGAGGGACAGGATATATGAGCATTTAGAGAGGTTTAGTATGCTCAAGAATACTCAGCATGGCTTTGTCAAGGGCAGATCGTGCCTTACGAGCCTGGTGGAGTTCTTCGAAAATGTGACTAAACACATTGATGAAGGGAAGGCGGTAGATGTGGTTTATATGGATTTTAGCAAGGCGCTCGATAAGGTCCCCCATGCAAGGCTTCTAGAAAAAGTGAGGGGGCATGGGATCCAAGGGGCTGCTGCCCGGTGGATCCAGAACTGGCTTGCCCAAAGGAGGCAGAGAGTGGGTATAGATGGGCCTTTTTCTAAATGGAGGTCGGTCACCAGTGGTGTGCCCCAGGGATCTGTTCTGGGACCCTTGCTGTTTGTCATTTTCATAAATGACCTGGATGAGGAAGCGGAGGGATGGGTTTGTAAGTTTGCCGATGACACGAAGGTTGGTGGGGTTGTGGATAGTCTGGAGGGATGTCAGAAGTTACAGAGGGACATAGATAGGATGCAAGACTGGGCGAAGAAGTGGCAGATGGACTTCAACCCAGATAAATGTGTCGTGGTCCATTTTGGTAGGTCAAATGGGATGAAGGAGTACAATATAAAGGGAAAGACTCTTAGTACTGTAGAGGATCAGAAGGACCTTGGGGTCCGGGTCCATAGGACTCTATCGGCCCCGCAGGTGGAGGAGGTGGTTAAGAAGGCGTATGGTGTGCTGGCCTTTATCAATCGAGGGATTGAGTTTAGGAGTCCGGGGATAATGATGCAGCTATATAAGACCCTCGTCAGACCCCACTTGGAGTACTGTGCTCAGTTCTGGTCACCTCACTATAGGAAGGATGTGGAAAAGATTGAAAGGGTGCAGAGGAGATTTGCAAGGATGTTGCCTGGATTGAGTGGCATGCCTTATGAGGGTAGGCTGAGGGAGCTCGGTCTTTTCTCCTTGGAGAGACAAAGGATGAGAGGAGACCTAATAGAGGTGTATAAGATGTTGAGAGGCATAGATCGGGTGGACTCTCAGAGGCTTTTTCCCAGGGTGGAAATGTCTGCTACGAGAGGACACAGGTTTAAGGTGCTGGGGGGTAGGTACAGGGGAGATGTTAGGGGTAAGTTTTTCTCACACAGGGTGGTGGGCGAGTGGAATCGGCTGCCGTCAGTGGTGGTGGAGGCGAACTCAATAGGCTCTTTTAAGAGACTCCTGGATGAGTACATGGAGCGTAATAGGATGGAGGGTTATAGGTAGGTCTAGAAGGTAGGGATGTGTTCGGCACAACTTGTGGGCCGAAGGGCCTGTTTGTGCTGTAGTTTTTCTATGTTCTATGTTCTAAACAAAGGAACAACATTGGCTATTCTCCAATCCTCTGGGATCTCCCCTGTAAGAAGTCTCACAACACCAGGTTAAAGTCCAACAGGTTTATTTGGTAGCAAATACCATAAGCTTTCGGAGCACTGCTCCTTCGTCAGATGGAGTGGAAATGTGCTCTCAAACAGGGCACAGACACAAAATCAAGTTGCAGAATACTAATTAGAATGCGAATCCCTACAGCCAACCAGGTCTTAAAGGTACAGACAATGTGGGTGGAGGGAGCATTAAACACAGGTTAAAGAGATGTGTATTGTCTCCAGACAATAAGATTCTGCAAGCCCAGGAGGCAAGCTGTGGGGGTTACTGATAATGTGACATAAATCCAACATCCCGGTTTAGGCCGTCCTCATGTGTGCGGAACTTGGCTATCAGTTTCTGCTCTCCCCTGTAGCCAGTGAGGATACAAAGATTTTTCTCAAAGCCCCACCAATTTCCTCCCTTGCCTCTCTCGGTTTTCTGGGGTATATCCCATCAGGCCCTGGGGACTTGTCTACCTTAATGTTTCTCAAGAACCCTAATACCACCACCTTTTTGATCTCAAACTATCTACACATCCTTTCCCAGACTTATCATCCACCAAGTCCTCTTTGGTAAATACTAATGCAAAGTACTCATTTAAAACCTCGCCCATTTCCTCTGGCTCACGCGTAGATTCCGTCCCTTGTCCTTGAGTGGGCCAACCCTCTCCCTGGCTATCCTCTTGCTCTTTATATATGTATAAAAAACCGTGGAATTTTCCTTTATCCTGCTGGACAATGCTTTTTCGTGACCCATTTTAGTCTTCCTTGCTTAAGTTTCTTTCTCCTTTCCTTGTATTCCACACTTGCTTCGTGTGTTCCCAGCCTCCTAGCCTTGACAAATGCTTCCTTTTTTCAATGTTTAATCATGGGGAGTATTTTCAGTGTTTTATCAGAGGGAGTAATCTCAGGGTGTTTAATCGAAGGATGTATTTTCAGGGTGTTTAATCGGAGGCTGACTGTTGGAAGCAGCCTCGAGGGCTCCCATTTCCCCCCCAACCCCTCTCCAAGCAACACTGAGGCTGACTGTTGGAAGCGGCCTCGGGGATTCCTGCTCCCCCCCCCCCCCCCCCCCCCACCTCCTCTCCAAGCAGTGCTGAGGCTGACTGTTGGAAGCAGCCTCGAGGGTTCCTGCTCCCCCTCCCAACAGAACTTTGCAGTGGCATTGTCTTTCTGCAGGGTGTGGTCAGGGTCTCTACGAAGTGCTGGTGTTCTGGGGTGGGGGGGGAGTGCACCATGTGCTGACTGAGGCCTAACCAGATGAAGCAGCTGCTGCTCCAGGCCGGGGTGCAGAGGTTCAGACATGGACTGCATGGAATCTGCTGTCACTGGGTATATATTTGGTGTTGCTTTGCAGTCTGATCCTGCCCTGTGACACGGACCAGCAACACATGCGTGTAACGGATTCTGCAGTTGCACACAGAGCAATGGCTCAACGGTGCACATTGCCTACGTCTGCACACCGACCTGCATAATCTGTGCCAGCATTTGTCATGATGGGAATCTCACACAACCCTAATCGGGCCACGCATGGCACCATGGATTGTGTGGGGTTAACACAGTAAGAAGTCTCACAACACCAGGTTAAAGTCCAACAGGTTTATTTGGTAGCAAAAGCCACTAGCTTTCGGAGCGCTGCTCCTTCGTCAGGTAAGTCAGGTGTGTGGGGTTGGCAGCTCCCACAAGTGGGGGTTCAGGCCCAAGTGAGGGATTGGGTTGGTGCTGGGTCTATGCAACCAATGGTAATAATCTGTCATTCTATGCTTTTTCCAAACCCCACTGTGCAGATGGATCTCGGTTTGCTCGATCTGGAGCTGGCCATGTTGGTGGCGGCAGGGGCAGAAGAGGAGGAAAAGGCGATGGCTCAGGAGGTGGCAGGCGTGGAGAGACCACCGCAAGAGGAGCCACCACCAGACCCTCAGAAAGGAGGGCAGGGGGCTGCCGCTTAGGGCCAGGGGGTGGGTGAGTTGGCTCCGGTGAGGGTGCACTGAAGGCAGAGGGTGCCGTGGCCAAGGAGGTACAGGCCCTGTAATTCCTTCAAGGCCCTCTCGGAGGAGATGTGCCATCGCCGGCTGCGCTTGTCCAAGATCACGTCACATTTGTGAGGTGCTCTCACACCTGGCACCTCGGGGGAGTGGTGGCCACGCGCTCAATTTCTATGCCTCCGGGTCATTCCTGGCTCCCAGTGGCGACCTAGCTGGTATCTCTCAGGCCTCTGTACACAGATGTGTGCGGCAGGTCACAGATGCTCTGTGTGCCCGGGCAGGGCAGTTCATTAATTTTGATGTGGGCCATGCACAGCAGGAGCCCGGGCTCTCGGCTTCACCTCCATCGCTGGGATTCCGAATGTGTAGGGTGCAGTGGGTGGCACGCACATCGCCTTGTGGGCCCCACATGCAGGGCCGCAGCGATTCGTGATCCGGAAGGGGTTCCACTCCCTGAAGGTTCATATTGTCTGCTACCATCGGCTCAAGATCATGCAGGTCGATGCACTCCACCCAGGGAGTGTCCAAGGGGGCGGCACGGTAGCACAGTGGTTAGCACTGCTGCTTCACAGCTCCAGGGTCCCGGGTTTGATTCCCGGCTCGGGTCACTGTCTGTGTGGAGTTTGCACATTCTCCTCGTGTCTGCGTGGGTTTCCTCCGGGTGCTCCGGTTTCCTCCCACAATCCAAAGATGTGCGGGTTAGGTTGATTGGCCAGGTTAAAAAAAAAATTGCCCCTTAGAGTCCTGGGATGCGTAGGTTAGAGGAATTAGCGGGTAAAATATGTGGGGGTAGGGCCTGGGTGGGATTGTGGTCGCTGCAGACTCGATGGGCCGAATGGCCTCCTTCTGCACTGTAGGGTTTCTATGATTTCTATGATGACAACTTTGTGATCCAGCAGTCGGACATCCCTGGGCTCTTTGAAGACCAGCCCAGGCTCCCAGGATGGCTACTGGGTGACAAGGGTACCCGCTAAGGTCATGGCTGATGACACCTGTGCGGAGGCCCCAGACCGAGGCGGAGACCCGCTACAACGAGGCACCTGGTCTGTCGTTGAGTGGTGCATTGGCCTGCTAAAGATGCAGTTCCGCTGCTTGGACCGCTCTGGGAGGGGACCCTCCAGTATGACCCTGTGTGTGCTTCACGCATCATCATTTGCTGCGCTCTGCACAACATCTCCCAGCAGCGGGGAGACCAGCTGGAGGAGGAGGAGGAGGAGCAGCGAGGGGGTGAGGTGGGCACCCCACCACATGAAGAGCCGGAGGAAAGACAGCGGGCGGCAATGGCAGGTGTCCGGCAAGGAAGGCAGCGAGGAACTTGATTGCAGTCCGCTTCACCTGGCTGGTGCTGTGCAGTGAGGGGGCTGTAACCACCACACATCCACCACACCCCAGGAGCAAGTGCAGCCGCTATTCCCCCTCCAAATCGACCTGGTCCTCAAACCACCACATCACCCTTCCCTTGCTCCTGTCATCCCACCACCCTATCCCCCAGAAACATCCGACCCTGTTAATGTGCCTGGGCTGGTAATGGTTGTGAGTCTTGGTTGAAGGCTGGAGGAAGGTGATGACTCGTTGTTGTGCTCACTGGGATCCTGCCCCTGGTGCAATTCAAGTCTGACTCCTACCTGTACTCCGAGTGCACGCTGCCACCCCGGCCCACGTAGCTGTAAGGATTGGGGACACATGACTTTTGGCCAAGGGGCATTTGCACCAAGGGCCTGGTGGATGTTGGGGAAGGTAGGGCAGGCACTCTGAAACATGGGCTGAGTCTGCAAGGCTCAACAGAGAGCACTTCTATGTTTGGGCATCGGGAACACAGCTCTGGGGGGGGAAAGAAAATCAGAGACACATTAGTCACAGCTTGATGTGCAATTAACAGTTAATTGTGCTCTTAACATAAATGATTACCTAATGCTGACCTTCACCCGTGCCTTCTAGTGAACTACAACTTTCTAACTTTGTGCTGTCGGCTGCTTCTTCTAGGCGCTCCCCCAGGATGCACATTGGAGGTGGAGGTGTCTAGCTGTGATGCATGCCCCGTTGTCTGTGATGCCCTTGGCAGATGTCCCCTGGGTGGCCGGGACCTGGAGAGCCCCGGCTGACTTGCGGATGGCACTGTTTCGGTGCCACCCTGTTCATCTCGCTGGCCCTGAGATGCCCCGATGTGAGGGAAGGGGGAGTCGGAAGGTCTCTGGATGTCTGGGATTTTCTGGGTGGAAGATCCCGGGCATGGGCTCAAGCCCTTCCTCCTCCCTTGGGGTGCTCAGAGCCCCGGGGGCACTCCATGGGACGCCAGGGTAGCTGGACTGAGCTCCAGAAGCTCCGGCATCACCTGGCTCTGCCAATCCTGGAGGCCTAGATGCGTCTGCCCCATGATGTGTGATCCCTCAGCCCTGGCCTGCTGAGGCTGGGCCAAGCTCCAGAGCCCCTCCGCTACAGCATTCTGTGAGCGAGCCAGGCTCTGGAGCCCCTCAGCAGTAGCCCTCTGAGCCTGGGCTAAGTTGTCGAGGATCACAGCCACAGCCTGCTGTGTCTCCAGAATGTCAGCAAGAGTCCCAGCCATGGCCAGCAGTGTCTCCCACACGCCCCCGACACCCGTGGCCATCGAATGCTGTGCCTCCTGGATGCCGGAAACACACTTGCCCATGGCCCATAGTGTCTCCAGGATGGCCTGGACACGCATGAGGACAGATCCCTGAGCCAGACTTTCCACTGCGGTCGCCACCCTTGCAGTATTGTCCTGGGTCTCACGCTGTGTCGGCACCACCTCCTGCAACAGCACTCTGTTTGACTCCCCTAAACAGCCTTGCAGTTGCAGCATGGTAGCTGACAGCCCTTCCACAACTCCCTGAGTTTCCCGATGCATCTCCACCAGCCTTGGGAGGAACAAACCCAGAGGCCCAGCAGCTAGCTTGGGGACAGCTGGATCCTGGCCTCCGGCAGACCTCCGTGTGCCCGATCCCTGGGATGTGCCCACCTTCACCCGATGTGCATCAGCGGCTGTGATGTGCTCACCAGATCATGACCCAGAAATCTCAACACTAAAAGTATCCACTATGGTGCTCGTCTCTGTGTTGGTGGATTATGTGGTACATGCCAGTGACGCTTTAGTGGTGCTGCCCTCGGAGGATTCCTCAACGCCTCCCTCTGAGGTGTCGTCCAGGGGGTCTTGGGCAGTTTGCTCCAGAGCAGCGGGAGCAGCGGTAACACCAAAGGGCCGGGTTCCTCTGGGTCCAGAGCTCGAAAGAAAAACACATTAGGGGGAGGGAGGCTAAATATTCCATGCAGCATCACACTTATTTAGAGAAGGACCAAGGTTGAGGGTGCGTTTCTGCTCACTTGCATGCTGTATGCTGACCTGGCTGTCGGTGACCATTCGGGATGGCCCATCACCCCCTGCCAGCTCCATGGCACGTTCCTCCATGCAACTCAGCTGCTGCAGGTCAGGCACACCACCACCAGTCTGTCATCTCCCATGCGTTGTGAATTTTCTTTTCCTGTGGGAACATAAGGTGATAGCAAGCATTAACATATTGCAATGCATGCTGCGCTATGCGTTCCTGTGCCTCCGCACGTTGTGCTGACAGTTTCGGGGAAAGTGGTCACCACTGAAGGGTGCTCATTGAGGGGTGAGGGGAAGGAGGGGATTCTGTTCCTGGGGGAAGGGTCACTTGTTGCCTGGCCTTCAGGTGTTCAGGCAGAGTTGGAGATGCACGCCAAGCTTGTGCGCGGTTCCAAGAGGGATGCTCACTCACCCTTGCTGCTCGTAGAAGGTCGTTCATTTTTTTTTTGCGGCACTGCCAGCCAGAGCGCGGTGTCAGGCTCCTGGCATTCACCACTTCTGCACCTTCTCCCACAATGCCGTGGCAGATGAACCCCTTGGGTTGGAGCCCTGGCCAGGGAACAGACGATGACGCCTCTCCCCCCACGGCATCTAGCAGGTGCTCCTGGTCTGCCTCCGAATATTTGGGAGCCGGTTTACGAGCAGCCATCTTTGTGGCGTGACTGGCTGTGTCCATTCCTGCAGCTTATAGACAGCTTTGGGTTATTAGGGGATTTCTTTTATTACAAATACGTTATTACAAAACAATTACAAATATTCAAAGAACGAATTTGAAAGATACATTACCAATGGCTAATGCCATCCATTTATCAATAGCCTATAATTACCACCTTCTATTGAGGAAGAGTTCATTGTCGGTTATAGTTTTCCAGGGCATTGCCCTCTAAATACACCTCAACTTACGAATCATAATTTATAAATCTACAAACATTAGTATAACACAGCAAACTGTACGCAACGAAAATAAACATTGATGCATATCCGTTGCCCTCCAGGGCACTGCCTTCTGGGTTTCTCCCCTACCGGGGGGTGCAACCCTCCAGCGGTACTTATGTCCACGGGTTACACCTTACGGATGTTTGGCCAGAGTGGGGAGGAAGGAGCCCACCCTGGACCTAATCTGTCCAGACGCTCCCTTCCTGATTTTCGGCCGGGGCGGTTGGGAAGCTCTCCAGGGTACTCAGTCTGGTTTTCTCCCAGAAAATGGGAACCCTCCAGTATTACTATGCCCAGGGCTTCACCACCAAGAATTCTCCCAAACCGGATGTTACACCCCCCAGGAGTTACTCTATCCAAGAAGGGGCGGGGGGGGGGGGGGGGAAATGCCCATCGGGCCACAAATAATGCAAGAGAAAGTGGGGGGGGGAAGGGAGGGGTGGGGGGAGAGAACCAACCAACCGACTAAAACAATATGAAAAACCACATGATACGGTAACAGACAGTCCATTGTCAACCATAAAATCTTTAGACATTCCGGAGGCTTCGCCTTCCAGAGCTTCGCCTGTCAATGTTGCACTATCCGAAGTTTACAAAGTTCAATTACATTCTTCCAAGGTCCACCCCTCTGGGCCAGATCTTCCGAAGTTGCAGCTGCTGGGGCTGCACCTTCTGGGGTTACACCTTCCGGAGCTGAACCTTCCTGAACTACAGTTTCTGAAGAACTCCTTCCTGGCTTGGGTCTTCCGGGGTTGCACCTTCCTGGGCCATGCCTTTCAGGGCATGTGTCTCAGCTGGAACATCGCTTCAACAAGTCCCAGCTGGGAAAAACGTTCTTACACAAGTCCCAAAAAAAAGACAAATGGAAAACAGTCTTTGTCGCTCAAACAGGAATCAAAGGAGGCCTAGGGATGGCTTGGATTCTGCTTCATGGAGCACTGCAGGCAGAGAAAGCAATGGAGACATAGGCTCCAGGCTTCAGGCAACAAGAGCACCCAGCACCAACACCCTGCTCAGTTGTTGGAGAGAGACAGCAGTCCTTTTCCCCAAAGTGAATACCGACGCAAAGTATTCATTTAGGATCTCCCCTACTTCTTTGGGCTCCAAGCATAATTCCCCACTTTTGTCCCTGAGAGGTCCGATTTTTTTCCCTGACAACCCTTTTGTTCCTAATGTATGAATAAAATGCCTTGGGATTCTCCTTAATCCTGTCTGCCAAGAACATTTCGTGACCCCTTTTTGACTGGGAGTGTCTCGGAGGGGAGTGTTGAACCGTTGGAGAAAATCTCCATTACAAAGGAGGAAGTGTTAGGTTTGTTAGAGAATATAAAGACTGACAAATCCCCAGGTGCTGGGTGCTCTTGTTGCCTGAAGCCTGGAGCCTATGTCTCCATTGCTTTCTCTGCCTGCAGTGCTCCATGGAATTGCATACAGAGTGCTAGCACCTAGCAGACTCCCACCAGATCTTACCAGAACATACAGGGTGCTCCCGGTGGGCCAGCTGCATCAGGAATTCTTTTGTTTATTACAAAACAATGGCAAATATTCAAAGAACAAAATGAAAGATACATTACCAATGGCTGATGCCTTGCATTTATCAATAACCTACAATTACTACCTTCTATTTAGGAAGGCTTCATTGTCGGTTATAGTTTTCTAGGGCATTGCCCTCTAAATACACCTCAATTTACAAATCTACAAACATTAGTACAACACAGCAAACTGTACACAACAAAAATAAACATTGAAGCATATCCGTTGCCCTCCAGGACACTGCCTCCTGGGTTTTTCCCCTGCCGTTGTTACTATGTCCGGGGCTTCACCACCCAGAACTTTCCCTAACTGAATGTTACACCCCCCGGCGGTTACTCTATTTGGGGGAGATGCCCCCCGGGCCACAAATAATGCAAGGGAAAAGGGGGGGGGGCAATAAGCAACCAACTAATACAATATGAAAAACCACATGATACGGTAACAGTCCATTAACAACGATAAAATCTTTGGTCATTCCAGAGGTTTCACCTTCCAGAGCTTCGCCTGTCAATGTTACACCATCTGAAGTTTACAAAGTTCAACTACATTCTTCCAAGGTCCACCGCTCTGGGCCAGATCTTCTGAAGTTGCACCTTCTGGGGTTACACCTTCCGGGGCTGAATCTTCCTGAACCACAGTTTCCGAAGCACTCCTTCCTGGCTTGGGTCTTCCGGGGTTTCACCTTCCTGGGCCATGCTTTTCAGGGCACGTGTGTCTCAGCTGGAACATCGCTTCAACAAACCCCAGCTGGGACAAAAGTTCTTACACATGTAGGGGCCTGAAAAAAAGGATAAATGAAAAGAGTGTATTTCTTGAAATATGGGTAAATTTAATGAAAAAGACATTTACCATTGTTCTTTGTTTTCTTGTGAGTTTCAATATCCTGTTTACTGGGCCAAATACCGTGAACAGATACTGTTTGTTTGAGTGATGTCAGCTAAGAAGGATAGGAAGGGTAGGATTCGAGAACCGTGGATAACCAGGGAAATTGAGGGACTGGTCAAAAAGAAAAGAGAGGCGTATGTTAGGTCCAGGCAGCTAAAAACGGAGGGAGCTCTGGAGGAGTACAAAGAAAGTAGGAAAGAACTCAAACGGGGAATTAGAAGAGCAAAAAGGGGTCACGAAATGTTCTTGGCAGACAGGATTAAGGAGAATCCCAAGGCATTTTATTCATACATTAGGAACAAAAGGGTTGTCAGGGAAAAAAATCGGACCTCTCAGGGACAAAAGTGGGGAATTATGCTTGGAGCCCAAAGAAGTAGGGGAGATCCTAAATGAATACTTTGCGTCGGTATTCACAAAGGAGAAGGATGTGTTGACTGGGAGTGTCTCGGAGGGGAGTGTTGAACCGTTGGAGAAAATCTCCATTACAAAGGAGGAAGTGTTAGGTTTGTTAGAGAATATAAAGACTGACAAATCCCCAGGGCCTGATGGAATCTATCCAAGGCTGCTCAGGGAGACGAGAGATGAAATCGCTGGGCCTCTGACGCAAATCTTTGTCTCGTCACTGGACACAGGTGAGGTCCCAGAGGATTGGAGGATAGCTAATGTGGTCCCGTTATTTAAGAAGGGTAGGAAGGATAACCCGGGTAATTATAGGCCGGTGAGCTTGACGTCCGTGGTGGGGAAGTTGTTGGAGAAGATCCTTAGAGATAGGATGTATGCGCATTTAGAAAGGAATAAACTCATTAACGATAGTCAGCATGGTTTTGTGAGAGGGAGGTCATGCCTCACTAACCTGGTGGAGTTTTTTGAAGAAGTGACCAAAATGGTTGATGAGGGAAGGATGTCGTCTATATGGACTTTAGTAAAGCGTTTGACAAAGTCCCTCATGGTAGGCTGGTGAAAAAGGTTGGATCGCATGGGATAAAGGGGGAGGTGGTTAGATGGGTGGAGAACTGGCTTGGTCACAGAAGACAGAGGGTGGTAGTGGAAGGGTCTTTTTCCGGCTGGAGGCCTGTGACAAGTGGTGTTCCGCAGGGCTCTGTATTGGGACCTCTGCTGTTTGTGATTTATATAAACGATCTGGAAGAAGGTGTAACTGGGGTGATCAGTAAGTTTGCAGACGACACAAAATTGGCAGGACTTGCAGATAGTGAGGAGCATTGTCAGAAGCTACAGAAGGATATAGATAGGCTGGAAATTTGGGCAAAGAAATGGCAGCTGGAGTTCAATCCTGATAAATGCGAAGTGATGCATTTTGGTAGAGATAATGTAGAGAGGAGCTATACGATAAATGGCAGAACCATAAAGGGTGTCGATACGCAGAGGGACCTGGGTGTGCAAGTCCACAGATCCTTGAAGGTGACGTCACAGGTGGAGAAGGTGGTGAAGAAGGCATATGGCATGCTTGCCTTTATAGGACGGGGCATAGAGTATAAAAGTTGGGGTCTGATGTTGCAGATGTATAGAACGTTGGTTCGGCCGCATTTGGAATACTGCATCCAGTTCTGGTCGCCACACTACCAGAAGGACGTGGAGGCTTTGGAGAGAGTACAGAGGAGGTTTACCAGGATGTTGCCTGGTATGGAGGGGCTTAGTTATGAGGAGAGATTGGGTAAACTGGGGTTGTTCTCCCTGGAAAGACGGAGGATGAGGGGAGACTTGATAGAGGTATATAAAATTATGAAAGGCATAGATAGGGTGAACGGTGGGAAGCTTTTCCCCAGGTCGGTGGTGACGTTCACGAGGGGTCATAGGTTCAAGGTGAAGGGGGGGAGGTTTAACACAGATATCAGAAGGACATATTTTACACAGAGGGTGATGGGGGCCTGGAATGCGCTGCCAGGCAAGGTGGTGGAGGCGGACACACTGGGAACGTTTAAGACTTATCTAGACAGCCATATGAACGGAGTGGGAATGGAGGGATACAAAAGAATGGTCGAGTTTGGACCAGGGAGCGGCGCGGGCTTGGAGGGCCGAAGGGCCTGTTCCTGTGCTGTATTGTTCTTTGTTCTAAGCCAATCCGTTTTCGAGAGAGCTGCACTTTAAGCCAATCAGATTACTTAGGGGGAGGGAAAAAGAAAAACGGCGGGAGGCAGAGGAAGCTGCAGTGGGGAGACACACATGGGGAAGAGGAGCTGTTTCCATGCGGTAAAAATCCAGTTTTAATGTCGAGGCAAATAATATTTGTAGACTAACATACTTCACAGTATGGGGACAAATATTACTGTGCAGTTAAAGCTCGTGCTTGTCGCAGTTTAGTAACTCATTTTTTCCAATTTGAAGTGAAAGGCAGCAAGGTTTAGTCCAGTTTGTTATTTTCATTACTGTTGAGAAAAAGTGTAAAGCGCATCATCTTGTACTCTCAAGCGTGGGTGTTTCTGCTAGAAACTGCCAGTGAGGGACAGTCAGCTATAAACGTTGGGCGTAGTTTTCACTGAGAAGACGGAGAGAACGAGGATTAGCTGAAGCTAACTTGCTAAGTAGCACTGCCGAGGAGGACAGACTTCAGCGCACTGGACCTGCGTCACTACACGGACAGCTTGCTGCATTTTCTTTCCTGCTGCATCATCTTCCCGCTCGCAGACCCTTCTGGACTGTGTGTGTCGTGGTTGCGTGAGTAACTGGAGACTATACTATCAGACACTGAACGGTATCAGCGGTGTGTTGTTGAGGGCGTGTTTTCTTCATATGTGCACCAACGTATGGGCCCCAACGTTTATAAATCCAAGCGCTTGGTAATATTTTGAACATTTCTCAGGGTTGAAACTGTTTAATTGAAAAACCTTTAGTTTGGGACTCTTTACCTGTTTTATGAGACGCAACAATGCAAGAAAATAAATTTATTTTTGTTATTCCTTTTGCATGGTTGTCCCGAACCTTTTCTTATTATAAGGTTTACATACTTACCATTTTAGGAGGCACCGCGCTATTATCAATAGGTTATTACTCTAGATTGCAACTGCATACGCTAATCCTTTTCATTCACGCCTGTACTGACATTTATTGGTAAATAGGAAATTTAGCCTAGCTCAACACCAACCACTAAGAACTCAGGATCCTGTTAATTGAACATTTACATAGTAGCCCCTGACAACATCAAGCACAGACAACATCAAGCACATCACAGGTACAGCTTTACTTAACTCAGCTGGTCAGAGCATATAGTTGTCAGCAGGGGATTACACACAAGTCCCAAAAAAAAGGCAAATGGAAAACCGTCTTTGTCCCTCAAACAGGAATCAAAGGAAGGCTCAGGAGATGGGGTTGACTGAGGCCTAGGGATGGCTTGGACTCTGCTTCACAGAGCACTGCAGGCAGAGAAAGCAATGGAGACAGGGCTGGAAACATAGGTTCCAGGCTTCAACAACAACAACAGCACCCAACGCCAACACCCTGCTCAGTTGTTGGAGAGAGACAGCAGTCCTTTTCCCCAAAGCGATGACTTTAATGGAACTGCATACAGAGTGCTAGCAGCTACCAGACTCCCACCAGATCTTACCAGAACATACAGGGTGCTCCCAGTGGGCCAGCTGCATCAGGATATATTTTGTTTATTACAAATAGGTTATTACAAAACAATTACAAATATTCAAAGAATGAATATGAAAGATACATTACCAACGGCTAATGCCATCCATTTATCAATAACCTACAATTACTACCTTCTATTTAGAACATATAGAACATAGAACAGTACAGCATAGTACAGGCCCTTCGGCCCTCGATGTTGTGCCGAGCTTAGTCTGATCAAGCTATCCCACTCCCTATCATTCTGGTGTGCTCCATGTGCCTATCCAATAACCGCTTGAAAGTTCCTAAAGTGTCCGACTCCACTATCACAGCAGGCAGCCCATTCCACACCCCAACCACTCTCTGAGTAAAGAACCTACCTCGGACATCCCTCCTATATCTCCCACCATGAACCTTATAGTTATGCCTCCTAGTAACAGCTACATCCACCCGAGGAAATAGTCTCTGAATGTCCACTCTATCCCTCTCATCATCTTATAAACCTCTATTAAGTCACCTCTCATCCTCCTCCGCTCTAAAGAGAAAAGCCCTAGTGAGAATGTGTATAAGATAGATTGAGAAGAGGAAAGGGTTAAGATTGGGATGCGTAACTAGAAATCAGTTGAGGGATAAACTGGTTTTGGAGAGGGCTTGAGGTGAGGGTGACAAGCGAAACTAATGATCACGTTAAAGAAACTGCTAATAGGTAATTGTGGTTCTGGCTTCGGAGGGCAGGGTCTTATTGATTGGCCTTTTGTTCTTGCAAGTAATCTAATCAGAAACTTCAATAGCCATGTCCTTACGTGGCTATCGCTTTTTTGTTCTTGAAAGTAATCTAATCAAAATGTAACAATACAGCTATGCCCTTATTGGCTAACAGAAGTATGTGGATGTATCTCCATCGGGTATAACTGAAAACTGTTTTGTAAGCCAGACAGAGACTCACAAACCCATGCTTGATGTGCATGGTCTTGTGATCTCCGATGCAATAAAGAAGGCTTTCGGAGAAACCTGTCTCTCCTCAGTTTTTGATCCGACTTCCGAAAAACGAATTCTACAATTGGCGAGCCAGCCAGGAGCCCAAACGCATAGTACTGGTCGACCGGCGTCAGCGATTGAGACGGGGCGAGGAAGGACAGAGACGGACGGCATTACAAGGTAAGATTAACCTTTGTTCCTCTCTACCATCCTGTGCTTCTATCTCAATCCCTTCGGCGAACTAGTAACTATCCTACGGGCTCCTCGAACCTGGACATAAGACAGTCGGAGAGACACAGGTAACAAGAAAGTGGAGGGTTCGAGTCCCCCACATGTACCTGAAGGTTAGAGTCCACAGGTTTATTAGGTAGCTAGAAAGTGGAGGGTTCGAGTCCCCCACATGTGCCTGGAGGTTAAAGTCCACAGGTTTACAATTGGCGAGCTAATACTAAAGGGTTCGAGTCCCTAGTAAGAAATAAGTGGGTTAACAAGAAAGAGGTTCGAGTCCTCAGGGAATTAGGCAGTTAACTTCGCGATCGTGGGGGTTCGAGTCCCTGTAACGATTGAAATCGTCGTAAGAATAAGACTGTGCAGTCCGTATGGGTCAAACTTTAGATAAGGCGGGTCCATCCACCCCGCTGGGGAAATTATGCCAGGAAAGCCAAGTCAGTAGATCTTCAGGGGTTAATTTATGAGATTCACCAAAAGATTTCTGTTTTTTTTTGCAGTAATTTTGTTTACAGTGGCAGAAATTGGCTCTTGACGTTTTTTTACAGTGCTGCTTTGAACTGCTTTTGAATGATTTATTATGTTAAACGGACTTATCAGCATATATAAGTTGCTGTTGTGAGGTGTGTGGTAAGTTGTTCTGCAGTGTCACATTTCTGCTTGTGAGGAACTATGTAATAGTATCAGTCCTTTGAAATGCCTGAGGATCATTGATATTTTTGACATTGTGTGCCTTGGTCCATCTTTTGCTGAAACCTTATCAATGCAATTATCACTACCTTATCTGGCTAGATGTCCATTCTTTGCCTCCTGTTAACTTTAGCTCATTTAAAATTCTGCTGCCAGTATCATGTCCCACTCATCCATTGCCTCTTCTCTGATTTACTTTTGCTGCTGTGTTGCAAATTTAAAGTTCTCATTCATGTTTAAATCCCTCCACGTCCTTTCACTCCAGTGTTTGAGAACCTCATCCTAAAGTCTCCATTACTTTGACTTGCATCCTCTTTTGCATCTCCTTCCATTGACCTTTGCCTTTTGAAGGCGGACACACTGGGAACGTTTAAGACTTATCTAGATAGCCATATGAACGGAGTGGGAATGGAGGGATACAAAAGAATATTCTAGTTTGGACCAGGGAGCGGCACGGGCTTGGAGGGCCGAAGGGCCTGTTCCTGTGCTGTATTGTTCTTTGTTCTTTTGTTCCGTCCTTAATCCCGCCACCTTCTTGGATTCCGCCCCTACTCATTTATCAGAACCCCCCGTACCGGTACCGGTTTAAATGCCGCTGAGATAATATATGGGCGCCCACTTAGAACCCCATGGGATGGCGCTACACCTCCTCCTCCCCAGATAGATCTACATGTCATGTCTGACCAACTCCAGCAATATTTTAAACAATTGACTATTGTGGTGAACCATCGTTCGTTCCCACTGTGGGATTGTTCTAATGTTGTTGTTGGGCTAGGGTGGGATTGATGCACCTGTGGTTGTTACTGTTGTGGCACATCCCAGTCGGGCTCCGCCTCCTGGGAGAGGTATAAGACCCCCTGCTCGGGCGGGACCCCTTCAGTCTGGGATAGTGTGTTTACGTTCTATTAGTTCCATTGTTAGACAATAAAAGCCTTCTGTTACCGAAGCTTCGTGCCTCGTGTTCAATTGATGCGCATCAATTTTATTGTCTAACATTAAGCTCTCGACGGAAGAAAAAAAGAAAGGAGAGTATGGAGCAAATCCTAAAGCCAGAACGTCTGACGCTAGATCCACGTGCGGTGGGCGCTTCTAACACCTTCGACCACTGGCTGAAGTGTTTTGAAGACTACCTGGCAGCCTCCGCAGCGGTCACCACAGATGATGACAGACTCTGGGTCCTCCATGCGAGGGTAAGCGACACTGTCTACCTCGCGATCCGTGCGGCCACCACTTACCCGAGGGCCCTCGAGCTTTTAAAAAAGCGCTACACGAAACCTCCCAACGAGATCCACGCTCGTTACCTCCTCGCTACACGACATCGGCAGTCGGGCGAAACCATGGAGGATTACGCCAATGAGCTCTTGCAGCTTGCCAGGGGCTGCGACTGCAAAGCTGTGTCGGCTGAGCAGTACATGTATGACCTCGCCCGAGATGCGTTTGTGGCCGGGGTCGGGTCTTCATACATCCGTCTCAAGCTGCTAGAAAAGGGGAATCTCAACCTGACCCAAGCTATGGAATTAGCTGAAATGCTTGAGGCGGCTTCGAAGAGCTTGGTCCTGTATCCGGAGGACCACGTGAAGACAACGTGGCAGGAGCAGTCACAAATCCCTCCTCGCCCCACGGGCTCGAAGTGCAGTGTTATGGCGTGCTCCCATGTGGACCCGACGATGGCTGCAGCCCCATGCGGCCCGCGGTGCTACTTCTGCGGAGGAGCCAAGCATCCACGACAAAAGTGTCCTGCTAAAGCGGTGGTCTGTAACCTTTGCGGTAAAAAGGGGCATTATGCGAAGGTGTGCAGATCGAAGCCCAAGAACGGCAGTGCGGCCTGTGACCCTTCGGAACGGGGATCATCACCATCGTCGTCGAGGTACTCACGGGGTTCGTCCACGTGCGAGTCCAGGACGACGCCATTGCGGTCGACGGAGTCGGAGGAGGATGACCACCAGGAGTCGCTACATTTGGTGCCCTCACCCATGTGCGATTCATGGGGGTGGCCATTTTGGTCGACGATGACCATGGGCGACCAGCAGGGGTCCTCAGCATCGACCTCAGCTGCCTGCAGTGACGTTCACGGACCAACGGTGGCGTCGATCACCCTGAACCAGGCTAAGCACCACAGGCTTGACTGTTCAATGATGGATATACAGGTAAATGGTCATGCAATTTATTATCTGTTTGACAGCGGGAGCACTGAGAGCTTTATTCATCCTGACACTGGAAAGAGGTGTGGACTCCAGATTCAACCTGCCAAACAGACAATCTCTATGGCATCAAGGTCCCGGTCTGTCCCTGTGCTAGGACGTTGTGTGGTAACCTTGAAAGTGCAAGGCACAATTTACGAGCGATTCAGGCTCCTTGTGTTGCTGCATCTTTGCGCACCAATTCTCCTCGGACTAAACTTTATGGTCCACATGAAGAGTGTGATCCGACAGTACGGTGGGCCACTCCCTTCGCTGACAGTAGGGGAACAGCTGCAGTCTCCAAATTGTCCAAAGCGCCCCGCATGCAATCTTTCTACAATAAAGATCACCACACCCTCTTTATTCAAGAATCTGGTACCAGGCTGCAAGCCCATCGCTACTAAAAGTAGGCGTTACAGCACTGAAGATCGGATCTTCATCAGATCCGAGGTTCAGCGACTCCTCAAAGAAGGGATCATACAGCCCAGTGTTAGTCCGTGGAGAGCACAGGTTGTGGTGGTCAAGAGCGGGAACAAACCCCGGATGGTCATTGATTATAGTCAGACCATTAATCGATATACGCAGCTGGATGCGTATCCCCTCCCGCGCATATCTGATATGGTCAATCAGATTGCGCAGTACCGGGTGTTCTCCACCATAGACCTTAAGTCCGCCTACCACCAACTCCCCATTCGCCCAGAGGACCGACATTACACGGCCTTTGAGGCGGATGGTCGTCTGTATCAGTTTCTTAGGGTTCCATTTGGTGTCACCAATGGGGTCTCGGTCTTCCAGCGTGCAATGGACCGAATGGTGGACCAGAACAGGCTGCGGGCTACCTTCCCGTACCTGGATAATGTCACCATCTGTGGCCATGATCAGCAGGACCATGACACAAACCTCCAAAACTTTTTACGCACTGCATCTCGCCTGAATTTGACCTACAACAGGGAGAAGTGTGTATTCCGTACGCGCCGGTTAGCCATCCTGGGATACGTGGTGGAAAACGGGGTCATTGGCCCTGATCCAGACCGTATGCGCCCCCTTGCTGAACTTCCCTTGCCCGCTAGCGCAAAAGCACTGAGAAGATGCCTAGGCTTTTTCTCCTATTATGCGCAGTGGGTCCCCAACTACGCGGACAAAGCCCGTCCGCTTATTAAGTCCACGGCTTTTCCACTCACACCAGAGGCCCAATTGGCCTTCAAGGAATTGAAACACGACATCGCGAAAGCCACGATGCACGCGGTAGACGAATCCATCCCTTTTGGAAAGCGATGCATCTGATTTCGCCCTGGCCGCCACACTAAACCAGGCGGGCAGGCCCGTCGCGTTTTTTTCCCGCACCCTCCAAGGCCCCGAAATTCGGCATTCAGCGGTGGAAAAGGAGGCCCAGGCCATTGTGGAGGCCGTCAGACACTGGCGCCATTACCTGGCGGGAAAGTGGTTCACCCTGATCACGGACCAGCGGTCCGTGGCGTTCATGTTCAACAACACGCAGAGGGGCAAGATCAAGAATGATAAGATCTTGCGGTGGAGAATTGAACTCTCCACCTATAACTACGATATCATGTATCGTCCAGGGAAACTCAATGAGCCCTCGGATGCCCTCTCGCGCGGAACATGCGCTACTATGCAGGAGGATCGCTTGAACGCCCTCCATAATGACCTGTGCCATCCTGGGGTCACTCGGCTCTACCACTTTGTCAAAGCCCGCAACCTGCCTTACTCGGTGGAGGACGTCAGGTCGGTGACAGGGAGCTGTCGGATTTGCGCGAAATGCAAACCGCACTTTTACCGACCTGACCGGGCACATTTGGTCAAGGCCACTCGCCCCTTTGAGAGGCTGAGTGTGGATTTTAAGGGCCCCCTTCCCTCAACAGATCGGAACGTGTACTTTCTGAACATAATAGATGAGTACTCCCGGTTCCCGTTTGTTGTCCCCTGCGCGGACATGTCGACTGCCACGGTGATCAAGGCATTCCGTGATCTTTTTACCCTGTTCGGGTACCCCAGCTATATCCATAGCGACAGGGGCTCGTCGTTCATGAGTAATGACTTGAGGCAATTCCTGCTCTCATACGGGATTGCCTCTAGTAGGACCACGAGTTACAACCCTAGGGGTAATGGACAGGTGGAAAGAGAGAATGCTACAGTCTGGAAGGCTGTCCTATTGGCGCTGAAGTCCAAAGGCCTTCCAGTCTCCCATTGGCAGGAGGTCCTCCCTAATGCGCTTCACTCCATTCGCTCCCTCCTGTGTACGGCAACCAATGCTACTCCCCACGAGAGGATGTTCTCATTCCCTCGGAAGTCGTCCTCAGGGATATCTTTACCAGCCTGGTTGACGTACCCAGGACCCGTCCTCCTGCGGCGACATGTAAGGGCCCGCAAGTCCGACCCCTTGGTCGAACAGGTCCACCTCCTCCACGCCAACCCTCAGTATGCCTATGTGGCATATCCTGACGGGCGAGAGGACACAGTCTCGATCCGAGACCTGGCGCCCGCAGGGGACGTAGCAACTCCTGTCGCTCCCATACCCCCAGTGACGAATCCCTTATCCCTTATTTCTCCCCCGGACGTGGCGCGGACAGCACCGGGACCAGTGCTTAACAGTTTTACTCCACTGCACAGCTTGCCTGAGCCCCGAAGATCGTCGCCATCGCAGAATGTATCAGGATCCCCTGCACTACCGTTTCATCAGGGTCAACCGGCCTGTGAGTCCGTGGGAGAACGGCTGGACGCTGTTTTGGGGAGAACGCCACCGCAAGCACCTACTCCGGTGTCACCGCCGGTATTGAGGAGGTCACAACGACGGTGCGGTCCTCCAGACCGTCTGAACTTATAATCTGTTGACATTTTAGTCTGTTTTCGTACCCCGCCGGCCTTTGTTCTCAAAGGAGGGGTGAATGTGGTGAACCATCGTTGGTTCCCACTGTGGGATTGTTCTAATGTTGTTGTTGGGCTAGGGTGTTCCCACTGTGGGATTGTTCTAATGTTGTTGTTGGGCTAGGGTGGGATTAATACACCTGTGGTTGTTACTGTTGTGGCACATCGCAGTCGAGCTCCGCCTCCTGGGAGAGGTATAAGACCCCCTGCTCGGGCGGGACCTCGTCAGTCTGGGTTAGTGTGTTTACGTTCTATTAGTTCCATTGTTAGACAATAAAAGCCTTCTGTTACCGAAGCTTCGTGCCTCGTGTTCAATTGATGCGCATCAACTATGTCTCTTAAGTTTATACACACTCAGGTGAAGGAATCTACCAGGCCTCCACCCGACAAGGACGGAGATTGGGAAGGAGTCGAAACCGGGCACTGGGTGCTGATTCGTGACTGGGAACGACCCAAACTAGGACCTCGCTGGAGAGGACCCTTCCAAGTTCTGCTACAGACCCCAACTGCAGTGAAAGGGCAGGAAAGATGGATGCACCTGAGTGACTGTAAGCATTGGACAGCTTGATCACACCTAATCCAGAACGACTAATGAAGAAAGACCTATCAACTTCAAAAACCAGGATCTCAGACTTTTTCTGGACTTTCTAACTGTTCCTCCCCGACCCTTTTTGATTGTTATAAAGTGGGATCTAATCGTTGCTCTCGCCCTCGCTGCAGGTAACAGTTGAAGGAAATTGGAGTTAGTATAAAGGGAATGGGCTTATGGGTAAAGGTGCTAGTTCTAGTGGCTCTAGTCCTTGAGTCAGAAGCTAGAACAATTATTTGCAAGGCTAATCAATCCAACCAGGTACATCATTGTGCTCACGGGATGTTCTTATTTGTAACGACACCCGTGAAGGTTTATTTGGATGGTGGAATGTGATTAAAATAGACTTCTGTAACGGGTACCTAGTCCAGGCAGATAGAAAATTGGTTTTAGACAAACGCAATCTTTGGACCTTACCATGTTGGTACTGGGGATGCAAATTCGAATTTACCTGTAAAAGAGAACCCTCGGAGGGAAAGTATGATCATTTTCTCTATAACGGAAAGTGCTTCAGGGAAGCCTTAGTGGATGATTCCATCCTGCAGGAAAGAGCGGAAGACGACTCCCTTATCCAACAGAAACGAGAATTCCCTAACCTGGATGTTCTGGACCTTCCCCATCCCCAGAACCACATCACCGGCAACTACTTCTATCAAGCACATCAACAGATCATAGATCATAGATAGATCATAGAAACCCTACAGTACAGAAAGAGGCCATTTGGCCCATCGAGTCTGCACCGACCACAATCCCACCCAAGCCCTACCCCCATATCCCTACATATTTACCCGCTAATCCCTCTAACCTACGCATCTCAGGACACTAAGGGCAATTTAGCATGGCCAATCAACCTAACCCGCACATCTTTGGACTATAAAGAGTTGACAGCCCTTTCGCCAGGACAAGTTCATGGTTATGGCGCCGCTGGTTTCTTCTCCCTGGGAGCCACCTCTGGACGGATGGCCGCTGACAACCGGAACTATCTTGCTTGTGGCCTCACCACTCTGGGCAACCCAACCCGGGGAGCCCTTAAGGTGATGACTCAGAGCCTGGAAAAACTCAGACTGTTCTCACTGCAAAAGCGATATGCCCTGGATTATCTATTAGCGCGCCAAGGTGGGGAAGGCTCCATAGTTTAGGGAAAGTGTATTTTGGGTTTGGATGATGCCACAGCTGACATCACCCGTTTTGTGAACCAGATTGACCAACAGTTAGGGGTTATAAAGGAAGGAAAAGGATGGGGCAGCTAGGGAAACTGGGGATACGGTGGATGGGGTGCTTGGTTAATTAATGCTGCAATCTACGTGGGAATGGTGGTCATGGGAATATTCATGGGGATTGCTGTCCTTAAGTGCATTCTACAATGTATGATTTCTTCTATGCAGGATCTGTTATCTGGAAAACGGGCCTTGTTCATTAACATAACCGAATGCGATCCCCTAACCCCTGCCCTTGACCCATTCATGGACACTGAGGGTTGTCATGAAATGACAACAGGAGGGAATGAGAATGTGTATCAGATAGATTGAGAAGAGGAAAGCGTTAAACTTGGGATGCGTAACTGGAAATCAGTTGAGGGATAAACTGGTTTTGGAAAGGGCCTGAGGCGAGGGCGACAAGCGAAACTAATGATCACGTTAAAGAAACTGCTAATATGTAATTGTGGTTCTGGCTTCGGAGGGCAGGGCCTTATCAATTGGCCTTTTGTTCTTGCAAGTAATCTGATCAGAAACTTCAATAGCCATGTCCTTACGTGGCTATCACTTTTTTGTTCTTGAAAGTAATCTAATCAAAATGTAACAATACAGCTATGCCCTTATTGGCTAACAGATGTATGTGAATGTATCTCCGTCGGGTATAACTGAAAAACTGTTTTGCAAGTTGAACAGAGACTCACGAACCCATGGTGGATGTGCATGGTCTTGCGATCTCTCCTCCGATTCAATAAAGAAGGCTTTCGGAGAAACCTGTGTCTCTTCAGTTTTTGATCCAACTTCCGAAAAACGAATTCCACACTAGCTCCCTCAACCTTTCCTCATAAGACCTACCCTCCAAACCAGGCAGCATCCTGGTAAATCTCCTTTGCACTCTCTCCAATGCTTCCACATCCTTCTTGTAGTGAGGTGAACAGAACTGCACACAATATTCCAAATGTGGTCTCACCAAGGTCCTGTACAGTTACAGCATATCCCCATGGCTCTTAAACTCAAACTCCCTGTTAATAAAAGCTAACACACTATAGGCCTTCTTCATGGCTCTATCCACTTGAGTGGCAACCTTCAGAGATCTGTGGATATGAACCCCAAGATCTCTCTGTTCCTCCACATTCCTCAGAACCCTGCTGTTGACCCTGTAATCCGCATTCAAATTTGTCCTACCAAAATGAATCACCTCGCACTTATCAGGGTTAAACTCCATCTGCCACTTTTCGGCCCAGCTCTGCATCCTATCAATGTCTCTTTGCAGCCTACAACAGCCCTCCACCTCATCCACTACTCCACCAATCTTGGTGTCATCAGCAAATTTACTGACCCACCCTTCATCCCCCTCCTCCAAGTCATTGATAAAAATCACAAATCGCAGAGGACCCAGCACTGATCCCTGTGGTACACCGCTGGTAACTGATCTCCAGTCTGAAAATTTTCCATCCACCACCACCCTCTGTCTTCTATGAGATACAGTAAGAAGTCTCACAACAGCAGGTTAAAGTCCAACAGGTTTATTTGGTAGCAAACGCCACTAGCTTTTGGAGCGCTGCTCCTTCGTCAGGTGAGTGGGAGATCTGTTCACAAACAGGGCACATAAAGACATAAACTCAATTTACAGAAGAATGATTGGAATGCGAGTTTTTACAGCTAATCAAGTCTTAAAGGTACAGACAATGTGAGTGGAGAGAGCATTAAGCACAGGTTAAAGACATTAGAATCATAGAATCCTACAGTGCAGAAAGAGGCCATTCGGCCCATCGAGTCTGCACCGACCACAATCCCACCCAGGCCCTATCCACATATCCCTACATATTTTACCCACTAACCCCTCTAACCTATGCATCCTGGGACACTAAGGGGCAATTTATAATGGCCAATCAACCTAGCCCGCACATCTTTGAACTGTGGGAGGAAACCGGAGCACCCGGAGGAAACCCACACAGACACAGGGAGAATGTGCAAACTCCACACAGACAGCGACCCGAGCCGGGATTCAAACCCAGGTCCCTGGAGCTGTGAAGCAGCAGTGCTAACCACTGTGCTACCATGCCGCCCACGGTGTATGTGTAATGTCTCCAGACAGGACAGTTAGTGAGATTTTGCAAGTCCAGGCAAGTCGTGGGGGTTACAGATAGTGTGACATGAACCCAAGATCCCGGTTGAGGCCGTCCTCATGTGTGCAGAACTTGGCTATCAGTCTCTGCTCAGCCACTCTGCACTGTCGTGTGTCATGAAGGCCACCTTGGAGAACGCTTACCCGAAGATCAGAGGCCGAATGCCCATAATCGCTGAAGTGTTCCCCAACAGGAAAGAGAACAGTCTTGCCTGGTGATTGTCGAGCAGTGTTCATTCATCTGTTGTCATAGCGTCTGCATGGTTTCCCCAATGTACCATGCCTCGGGACATCCTTTCCTGCAGCGTATCAGGTAGACAACATTGGCTGAGTTGCAAGAGTAGGTACCGTGTACCTGGTGGATGGTGTTCTCACGTGAGATGATGGCATCCGTGTCGATGATCCGGCACGTCTGGCAGAGGTTGCTGTGGCAGGGTTGTGTGGTGTCGTGGTCACTGTTCTCCTCAAGGCTGCATGAGATAGCCAGTTCTATGAGATAGCCAGTTACTTATCCAATCGGCCAAAATTCCCTCTATCCTACACCTCCTTACTTTCTTCATGAGCCGACCATGGGGAACCTTATCAAACGCCTTACTAAAATCCATGTATACGACAACAACTGCTCTACCTTCATCTACACACTTAGTTACCTCCTCAAAGAATTCAATCAAATTTGTGAGGCAAGACTTACCCTTCACGAATCCGTGTTGACCATCCCGGATTAAGCCGCATCTTTCCAAATGGTCATTAATCCTATCCCTCAGGACCTTTTCCATTAACTTACCGACCACCGACGTAAGACTAACCGGCCTATAATTACCAGGGTCAGTGCGAGCGGGACTGGCCCCGGGGAGTCCCGCTCTCACCCGGCCCCGGGGAGTCCCGCTCTCACTGGCCCCGGGGAGTCCCGCTTGCACCCGGCCCCGGGGAGTCCCGCTCTCACTGGCCCCGGGGAGTCCCGCTCTCACTGGCCCCGGGGAGTCCCGCTCTCACTGGCCCCGGGGAGTCCCGCTCTCACTGGCCCCGGGGAGTCCCGCTCTCACCCGGCCCCGGGGAGTCCCGCTCTCACTGGCCCCGGGGAGTCCCGCTCTCACCCGGCCCCGGGGAGTCCCGCTCTCACCCGGCCCCGGGGAGTCCCGCTCTCACCCGGCCCCGGGGAGTCCCGCTCGCACCCGGCCCCGGGGAGTCCCGCTCTCACCCGGCCCCGGGGAGTCCCGCTCTCACTGGCCCCGGGGAGTCCCGCTCTCACTGGCCCCGGGGAGTCCCGCTCTCACCCGGCCCCGGGGAGTCCCGCTCTCACCCTGCCCCGGGGAGTCCCGCTCTCACCCGGCCCCGGGGAGTCCCGCTCTCACTGGCCCCGGGGAGTCCCGCTCTCACTGGCCCCGGGGAGTCCCGCTCTCACCCGGCCCCGGGGAGTCCCGCTCTCACCCGGCCCCGGGGAGTCCCGCTCTCACCCGGCCCCGGGGAGTCCCGCTCTCACCCGGCCCCGGGGAGTCCCGCTCTCACTGGCCCCGGGGAGTCCCGCTCTCACCCGGCCCCGGGGAGTCCCGCTTGGGGGACTGCGGCAGCAGGTGTTTCATTCTTTTCCTCTTTTTCTTGCCCCCGTTCTGGGGGCAGGGCACAGGTTGGTATAAATAGGGAGAGGGCATGGGCGCTACCACCTCTACGCTAGGGGAGGGGGTGTGGGGAGTCCCACTGATCTTTGGGTCCCCCTCCCCTGAGGTGTAGCGCCTTTTCTTGAGGGGCATCCTGCCGGCAGGGGATACCCCTCACACTCTGCCCCTCTCCTTCTCGCCTCGCCCCTTGGGCTTTCCCTTCCCCTCCCCAGGAGATGTTGCTTGTGCCGGCTCGGGGTCGCGCATTCCCCCACGCCCGGACCTGGGATTAGTGGGTAAAATATGTGGGGATATGGGGGTAGGGCCTGGGTGGGTTTGTGGTCGGTGCAGACTCGATGGGCCGAATGGCCTCTTTCTGTACTGTAGGGTTTCTATGATTTCTATGATTCGCACACTTGCAGCGCCAGGTGCAGCACAGGATACTAAGGCGTCAACGGGCCCGGTTGGATTGGGAGGGGAGCCGGAGGTGTCTGTTTTCCCCGAGCGGCAGCCGGGGTGACTGTGGTAGTGGGGGTCGAGGTTCCGTTCCTGCCTTTTTTTTCTTTTTCGTTGCCTTCTGGCCATGCAGATGCTCCCCTTCCTCCCTGCCGGTAACCAAGGTGGCAGCAGCTGCCGCCGTGGCCTCCCCTTGCGGGGGCCAGGTGATACCTCATTGGGGGGAGAGGGGGCCACGGT
The DNA here is from genome assembly GCF_964213995.1 of Mustelus asterias. NCBI lineage: Eukaryota > Metazoa > Chordata > Chondrichthyes > Carcharhiniformes > Triakidae > Mustelus > Mustelus asterias. The sequence goes on along the minus strand of NC_135809.1, from coordinate 67,057,361 downwards.
GCCAGCTGCGGCTGCCTTGGGGTGGGGGTCAGTGGCTTTGGAGGCAGGGCAGTTCTTTCTGGCATGCCCCACCTCCTTCCAAGCGTGGCACCACATGCCGTCCGCGGACCAGAAGACCCGATATGTTATTCCATCGAAGGGGACATTAAAGCCCCCTTCCAGGCACTCCTCCTAGGCCAGGCAGATAAACACCTGGCGCTGGAAGGTTGGTTCTTGAAGGCCGAGCGGGATTGGAGTCACCCCGGACCTGATCTCTCCCTGTAGATGGAGGTGGAGGAGGAGGAGCCCAATGGGGATAAAGGGCGGGACATTGGACAAAATGATCCTCTGGACAGTGGCCTCCAGAGGCTCCATCTCCAGGAAAGTCCCGGCCACTGTGAGCCCCTTTTCCAGGGCGAGGTGAACCGCCTGCTCGGCCTTCAGGAAAAATGCAGCCTTGCCGTACATTTTAGAGGCCACTACAATGGCTGAGGGGCCGACAACCCCAGCCATTACCCTCACGCACGCCTTTATTGTGATGTCAGGGTGGGCGTAGCACTTGACCCCAAGTTTCTTCGTGATTAGGCCGAAAGGTGGCAGGCCTTGGGAGTGGCAGGGGCTCTGGATGCCACCGCTCCCACATACATGGGCCTGGAAGGACCTTCCACCGGTGACGCTGCGTTGTTGCCATGATGTTCACAGTGCTACGCCCACCCAGGTAGGGTCCAGATGTAATTTGTTCCCGTGGGGATGCAAGAAGGGTGGGTGGGGGGCCTCTCTGGCTTTTATGGGAGAACACAGTAAGAAGTTTAACAACACCAGGTTAAAGTCCAACAGGTTTATTTGGTAGCAAAAGCCACACAAGCTTTCGGAGCTCCAAGCCCCTTCTTCAGGTGAGTGGGAATTCTGTTCACAAACAGAGCATATAAAGGGGGGGTGGGTGGGGGGTGGGGGGGGTGGGGGGTGGGGGTGGGGGGTGGGGAGGGGGGTGGGGGGGGGATGGGCTGTCAGGAGGGCAATCTCCTCGTGAACCTGCTCCTGGGCCTGGCGAGACGCGCCATCAATAGGTCCAGGCAGCGGGCGATCGACAGGGCCGTCCATCCCGACTGTCTGCCCCTCTACCGCGGCTACATTCGCGGCCAGGTGTCTCTGGAGAGGGAGCATGCGGTGTCCACGGGCGCGGTTGATGCCTTCCACGCCCGCTGGGCACCACAGGGGCTGGGGTGTATTATCGACCCCGATAATCACCTTTTGATTTCATGTTTTAAGTTTCCTTTCGACTTTGGTTTTTATTTGGGTTGTTCCCCCTCCTTTTGGGGAGCTGCCCCTTTTAATTTGTCCCTTGGTTAATTTGATTTAATTCATTTGGTTTGTACAGAAAATAAGTACCTGATGAGTCTTATCAGGTACGTCCTGGATGGTGAAGGAGCAGCTGGATGGTGAAGGAGCGGGCTGGATGGCGGAGGAGCGGGCTGGATGGGACCCAGTGGAGGTCCCTCTTTGGAGGGATCTCCCTCCCACTATCTTGGGAACTGAAAGTACAGGGTGTTGCACGCAGCAGTTCCGTACAACTGTAGGTTCTTTCGGTTCACGGGGTCCCAAGCTTGCCATTTTTGTGGTCTTGTGGAGTCCGTGGACCATGTCTACATTTTATGTTATACGTTTTCAGTTGTCTGAAAAATCTTTTTTGATGTTTTGTTCGCACTTCAATCCCACGCTCCTGATCTATGGGCACCTGTAGCAGAGGAGGGCGGGTCGGGAGGACGACCTCCTCATGAACCTGCTCCTGGGCCTGGTGAGGCGAGCCATCAATAGGTCCAGGCAGCGGGCGATCGACGGGGCCGTCCATCCCGACTGTCTGCCCCTCTACCGCGGCTACATTCGCGGCCAGGTGTCTCTGGAGAGGGAGCATGCGGTGTCCATGAGCTCAGTTGATGCCTTCCATGCCCGCTGGGCACCGCTGGGGCAGTGGTGTATTATAAACCCTGATAATCACATTTTTATTTGATGTTTTAAGTTTCCTTTGTACTTTGATTTTTGGTTCGGGCTGTTCCCCCTCCTTTTGGGGAGCTGCCCCTTTTAATTTGTCCCAAAGTTAATTTGAATTAGTTTATTTGGTTGGTATGAAAAGAAGTACCTGATGAGTCCTGGATTGAAAAGAAATACCTGGTGAGTCTTATTGGGGACGTGCTGGATGGCGGAGGAGCGGCCTTGATGAGCCTCCACGTGCTGGCTGAGCGCGTGGGGGTGGCCGTCTGGCATGCGGCCAAAGCCATCCAAGACCTTAGGACAATTGTGCTCGGACCCTAGTCCATACACGGTCTCAAGGTGGCGCAAGCGTGCGGTGGGATCCCGCCCGAGCATGCCCCTGCTCAGACAGTATTTCACAATTCCCCATGCCTAGACACGCCCCCCCCCCCCACCACCCCAGGTCAGGCGCCCCACAGCATGAGCCGCCTCATGGAAATGTCCTCCGTGCCTTTTTCCACCGCACGGAGGCGTTTCCTGTACGGGCTGCTGCTGCACACGTTCCACTACCGCGTCCTCGCCCGTCGCCCGGATACACCGGGCGGCGGAGGTCCCCAGTGGAGGTCCCTCTATGGGAGGATCTCCCCCAACTATCTTGGGGACCTGGGGTGGAGGCTGCTGCACGCAGCAATTCCGTACAACCGTTGGTTTTTCCGGTTCACGGGCCCCCAAGCTTGCCCTTTTTGTGGTCTTTTGGAGTCCATGGACCATGCCTACGTTCTATGTCTAAGATTGCACACCCTTTTGCGTTTACTGAAATATCTTTTATTAATGTTTCGTTTGCATTTCAGTCCCACACTCCTAATCTACAGGCACCTGGTGTGGAGAGGGGCGGGTCGGGAGGACGTCCTCCTCGTGAACCTGTTCCTAGGCCTGTGGAGGCGAGCCATCAGTAGGTTCAGGCAGCGGGCGATCGACGGGGTCGTCCATCCTGACTGTCTGCCCCTCTACCATGGCTATATTCACGGCCAGATGTCCCTAGAAAGGGAGCATGCGGTGTCCACGAGCGCAGTTGATGCCTTCCGTGCCCGCTGGGCACCACAGGTGCTGGGTGCATAATCAACTCCGATAATCACATTTTGATTTGATGTTTTAAGTTTCCTTTTACTTTGATTGTTGGATCGGGCTGTTCCCCTTCCTTTTGGGGAGCTGCCCCTTTTAGTTTGTCCCTTGGTTAATTTATTTTGTCTAATTTGTTGGTACCTTAAAGGAAGTACCTGATGAGTCTTATCGGGGACGTGCTGGATGGCGGAGGAGTGGGCTGGATGAGGCTCCACGTGCTGGCTGAGTGCACAGGGGTGGCCGTCTCACACGTGGCCAAAGCCATCCAAGACCTTAGGTTGTGCTCGGCACCGAGTGCACACGCAATGTCAAGGCGGCGCAAGCGTGTGGTGGGATCCCGCCCGAGCGTGCCCCTGCTCACATTGGCCCAAAACCTAGACACCCCCCCTTACCGGGGTCAGGCACCCCACAGTATGCGCTGCCTCATGGCCTTTTTCCACCGCACTGAGGCATTTCCTGTACGAGCTGCTGCTGCACACCTTCCGCGGCTATATTTGCAGCCAGGTGTCCTTAGAAAGGGAGCATGTGGTGTCCGGGGGCACAGTTGACGCTTTCCGTGCCCACTGGACACCGCAGGGACTGGGGTGTATTATTGACCCCGATAATCACATTTTAATTTGATGTTTTAAGTTTCCTTTCTGCTTTGTCTTTTAATTCGGGCGGTTTCCCCCTCCTTATAGGGAAATGCCCTTTTGGAGTTGTCCCTAAGTTAATTTAGTTTTGTTTATTTTGTTGGTATTTGAAAAGAAATACCTGATGAGTCGTAATTGAGAGTGAGAGAGAGAGAGAGAGAACAAATACACCCAACAAAGGGAAGAGAGAATATAGCATCAAGGGACTGAGTTGCTGGGCTAGTGCCCCCATTCATCAAAGGTCTGTGCCTGAAAGGGAATCGGGGGCGGGGGGGAAGAACACAGAAGATCTTTCCCATCTACAGGGGTGGGGGGGTGAAGATACCTTGGACTTTTTGTTGTCAGGCCCTAAGGGCTGAAGATTTAAAGTCCCCCCCACCCACTGCTGTTGCCCACAACACCGGCACCGCCCCCCCCCTCCTCTCCTCCTGACCTGGGGACCAGCCCACCTCAGTGCCCTGCCTTCCATCCTCCCTCTTGCTCCTCCATCCCCCCTCTCTCCCTCTCTGAAACCAGGGAGAGAGCACCCAAGCCCACACCCACCCCACCCTCCCTCATTCTCTTTCTGATCTCCCAACACCTGGGCAGAGAACCTCCCGCACCATACCTACCCTCCCTTCCTTCTCTACCCGCTCTCTGTGCCTGCCATAAGGGCCAGAAAGGCCCCCCAACCAACCCTCCCTGCACCAACTGTAACATCTGGGCAGTCTCGGGGTGGACTTGGCACCCATTAAAACCATAGCAACAACATTATCGTCGCCGGTGGCAACGCCTCCCAGGCCCACCTATGCGGGTGTGGCGGCATCCAAAGCCCCTACCACTCCCAAGACCCTGCCACAAATTCCGCCTCATTACGAGGCAACTTGAGGTCAACCACGCCCACCCTGACATGAACATAGAGGCCTGCGTCAGAGCAATGGCTGGGGTTGTCGGCCCCTCAACCATTGTGGCGGCCTCTGAGATGTACGGGAAGGCCGTATTCTTCCTGAAGGCCGAGTGGACGGTCCACCTCGCCCTGAAAAAGGGGCTCACTGTGGGCGGGACCTGGTGGTGGATGCTTTGGAGGCCACTGCCCAGAGGGTTGTCCTCTCGAACGTCCTGCCCTTCATCCCCGTTGAGCTCCTCTTCCCCACTTCCATCTACTGGGGGAGGTCAGGTCCGGGGTGGTACCGATCCCGCTCAGCCTTCGGGACCCCGCCCAGAGGCATGTGTCCTCCTTCCGGCGCCAGTCTTTGTCCGTCTGACCCGGGAGGAGTGCCTCGAGGGGGCCTTCAACATCCGCTTTGAAGGGACAACATACCGGGTCTTCTGGTCCACAGACAGCGTGTGGTGCCATGCTTATAAGGAGGTGGGGCATGTTAAAAAGAACTGCCCTGCCTCCAAGGCCGCCGACACCCACCCCAAGGCAGCCGCAGCTGACACTGCAGCCCCCTCTCCCCAACGAAGTACCATCTGGCAAGGGGAGACCACGCCGGCAACTGCTGCCACCTTGGCTGCTGGCAGGGCGGGGAGCGGAGCATCCGCGTGACCAGAAGAACCCGGCTAATAAGGGAAAGAAGAAGGTGGGGAATGGAACCCCGATCCCCACTACCCCAGTCACCCCAGCAGTGGGCTGGGGGAACATTTCCACCTCCGGCCCCCCTCCCAAACCATCAACCGGGCCCGTTGACGCTTCAGCATCCTGTCCTGGGCCCTGCATCGCATGGGGGGGGGGTGCGCGACCCCGAGCCTGCAGAAAAAACACCTCCTGGGGAGGGGAAGGCCTAAGGGGCGGGGCAGGAAGGAGAGGGGGCAGAGTGCGAGGGGTATCCCCTGCCGGGGGGTTGCCCCTCAAGAAGAGGCGCTACACCACAGGGGAGGGAGAACCCAACACCAGTGGGAGTCCCCACACCCCCTCCCCTAGCATAGAGGTAGTAGCACCCGTCTCCCCGTTCATACCATTCCTTGCCCTGTCCCCACCCATTTTTGTGCCTTGCCCCCAGAACAGGGGCAAGAAGAAAAATAAAACCAGGAAACACCTGCTGGCGCAGTCCTTCAGGCGGGACTCCCCGGGGCCGGGTGAGAGCGGGACTCCCCGGGGCCAGTGAGAGCGGGACTCCCCGGGGCCGGGTGAGAGCGGGACTCCCCGGGGCCGGGTGAGAGCCGGACTCCCCGGGGCCGGGTGAGAGCGGGACTCCCAGGGGCCAGTGAGAGCGGGACTCCCCGGGGCCAGTGCGAGCGGGACTCCCCGGGACCAGGTGCGAGCGGGACTCCCCGGGGCCGGGTGCGAGCGGGACTCCCCGAGGCCGGGTGAGAGCGGGACTCCCCGGGGCCAGTGAGAGCGGGACTCCCCGGGGCCGGGTGCGAGCGGGACTCCCCGGGGCCAGGTGCGAGCGGGACTCCCCGGGGCCAGGTGCGAGCGGGACTCCCCAGGGCCGGGTGCGAGCGGGACTCCCTGGGGCCGGGTGAGAGCGGGACTCCCCGGGGCCGGGTGAGAGCGGGACTCCCCGGGGCCGGGCGCGAGCGGGACTCCCCGGGGCCAGTGAGAGCGGGACTCCCCGGGGCCAGTGCGAGCGGGACTCCCCGGGGCCGGGTGCGAGCGGGACTCCCCGGGGCCAGTGAGAGCGGGACTCCCCGGGGCCAGTGAGAGCGGGACTCCCCGGGGCCAGTGCGAGCGGGACTCCCCGGGGCCGGGTGCGAGCGGGACTCCCCGGGGCCGGGTGCGAGCGGGACTCCCCGGGGCCAGTGAGAGCGGGACTCCCCGGGGCCAGTGCAAGCGGGACTCCCCGGGGCCAGTGAGAGCGGGACTCCCCGGGGCCAGTGAGAGCGGGACTCCCCGGGGCCAGTGAGAGCGGGACCCCCCCGGGCCGGGTGAGAGCGGGACTCCCCGGGGCCGGGTGAGAGCGGGACTCCCCGGGGCCAGTGAGAGCGGGACTCCCCGGGGCCAGTGAGAGCGGGACTCCCCGGGGCCAGTGAGAGCGGGACTCCCCGGGGCCAGGTGCGAGCGGGACTCCCCGGGGCCAGTGAGAGCGGGACTCCCCGGGGCCAGGTGCGAGCGGGACTCCCCAGGGCCGGGTGAGAGCGGGACTCCCTGGGGCCGGGTGAGAGCGGGACTCCCCGGGGCCAGGTGAGAGCGGGACTCCCCGGGGCCGGGTGAGAGCGGGACTCCCCGGGGCCGGGCGCGAGCGGGACTCCCCGGGGCCAGTGAGAGCGGGACTCCCCGGGGCCGGGTGAGAGCGGGACTCCCCGGGGCCGGGTGAGAGCCGGACTCCCCGGAGCCAGGTGAGAGCGGGACTCCCCGGGGCCGGGTGAGAGCGGGACTCCCCGGGGCCGGGCGCGAGCGGGACTCCCCGGGGCCGGGTGCGAGCGGGACTCCCCGGGGCCAGTGAGAGCGGGACTCCCCGGGGCCGGGTGAGAGCGGGACTCCCCGGGGCCAGTGAGAGCGGGACTCCCCGGGGCCAGTGAGAGCGGGACTCCCCGGGGCCAGTGAGAGCGGGACTCCCCGGGGCCAGTGAGAGCGGGACTCCCCGGGGCCAGTGAGAGCGGGACTCCCCGGGGCCAGGTGCGAGCGGGACTCCCCGGGGCCAGTGAGAGCGGGACTCCCCGGGGCCAGTGAGAGCGGGACTCCCCGGGGCCGCGTGAGAGCGGGACTCCCCGGGGCCAGTGAGAGCGGGACTCCCCGGGGCCGGGTGAGAGCGGGACTCCCCGGGGCCAGTGAGAGCGGGACTCCCCGGGGCCAGTGAGAGCGGGACTCCCCGGGGCCAGTGAGAGCGGGACTCCCCGGGGCCAGTGAGAGCGGGACTCCCCGGGGCCAGTGAGAGCGGGACTCCCCGGGGCCAGTGAGAGCGGGACTCCCCGGGGCCAGTGAGAGCGGGACTCCCCGGGGCCAGTGAGAGCGGGACTCCCCGGGGCCGGGTGAGAGCGGGACTCCCCGGGGCCAGTGAGAGCGGTACTCCCCGGGGCCATTGCGAGCGGGACTCCCCGGGGCCGGGTGAGAGCGGGACTCCCCGGGGCCAGTGAGAGCGGGACTCCCCGGGGCCAGTGAGAGCGGGACTCCCCGGGGCCAGTGAGAGCGGGACTCCCCGGGGACGGGTGAGAGCGGGACTCCCCGGGGCCGGGTGAGAGCGGGACTCCCCGGGGCCAGTGCGAGCGGGACTCCCCGGGGCCAGTGAGAGCGGGACTCCCCGGGGACGGGTGAGAGCGGGACTCCCCGGGGCCGGGTGAGAGCGGGACTCCCCGGGGCCAGTGAGAGCAGGACTCCCCGGGGCCAGTGAGAGCAGGACTCCCCGGGGCCAGTGAGAGCGGGACTCCCCGGGGCCGGGTGCGAGCGGGACTCCCCGGGGCCAGTGAGAGCGGGACTCCCCGGGGCCAGTGAGAGCGGGACTCCCCGGGGCCGGGTGAGAGCGGGACTCCCCGGGGCCAGTGAGAGCGGGACTCCCCGGGGCCGGGTGAGAGCGGGACTCCCCGGGGCCAGTGAGAGCGGGACTCCCCGGGGCCGGGTGAGAGCGGGACTCCCCGGGGCCAGTGCGAGCGGGACTCCCCGGGGCAGGGTGAGAGCGGGACTCCCCGGGGCCAGTGCGAGCGGGACTCCCCGGGGCAGGGTGAGAGCGGGACTCCCCGGGGCAGGGTGAGAGCGGGACTCCCCGGGGCCAGTGCGAGCGGGACTCCCCGGGGCCGGGTGAGAGCGGGACTCCCCGGGGCCAGTGCGAGCGGGACTCCCCGGGGCAGGGTGAGAGCGGGACTCCCCGGGGCCGGGTGCGAGCGGGACTCCCCGGGGCCGGGTGAGAGCGGGACTCCCCGGGGCCAGTGAGAGCGGGACTCCCCGGGGCCGGGTGAGAGCGGGACTCCCCGGGGCCAGTGAGAGCGGGACTCCCCGGGGCCAGTGAGAGCGGGACCCTGTGGGCCGGGTGAGAGCGGGACTCCCCGGGGCAGGGTGAGAGCGGGACTCCCCGGGGCCAGTGAGAGCGGGACCCCCCCGGGGCAGGGTGAGAGCGGGACTCCCCGGGGCCAGTGAGAGCGGGACTCCCCGGGGCCGGGTGAGAGCGGGACTTCCCGGGGCCGGGTGAGAGCGGGACTCCCCGGGGCCAGTGAGAGCAGGACTCCCCGGGGCCAGTGAGAGCGGGACTCCCCGGGGCCGGGTGAGAGCGGGACTCCCCGGGGCCGGGTGAGAGCGGGACTCCCCGGGGCCGGGTGCGAGCGGGACTCCCCGGGGCCGGGTGAGAGCGGGACTCCCCGGGGCCGGGTGAGAGCGGGACTCCCCGGGGCCGGGTGAGAGCGGGACTCCCCGGGGCCAGTGAGAGCGGGACTCCCCGGGGCCGGGTGAGAGCGGGACTCCCCGGGGCCAGTGAGAGCGGGACTCCCCGGGGCCAGTGAGAGCGGGACCCTGTGGGCCGGGTGAGAGCGGGACTCCCCGGGGCCGGGTGAGAGCGGGACCCTGTGGGCCGGGTGAGAGCGGGACTCCCCGGGGCCGGGTGAGAGCGGGACTCCCCGGGGCCAGTGAGAGCGGGACTCCCCGGGGCCGGGTGAGAGCGGGACTCCCCGGGGCCAGTGAGAGCGGGACCCTGTGGGCCGGGTGAGAGCGGGACTCCCCGGGGCCAGTGAGAGCGGGACTCCCCGGGGCCAGTGCGAGCGGGACTCCCCGGGGCCAGTGCGAGCGGGACTCCCCGGGGCCGGGTGAGAGCGGGACTCCCCGGGGCAGGGTGAGAGCGGGACTCCCCGGGGCCAGTGCGAGCGGGACTCCCCGGGGCAGGGTGAGAGCGGGACTCCCCGGGGCCAGTGCGAGCGGGACTCCCCGGGGCAGGGTGAGAGCGGGACTCCCCGGGGCCAGTGAGAGCGGGACTCCCCGGGGCCAGTGAGAGCGGGACTCCCCGGGGCCAGTGAGAGCGGGACTCCCCGGGGCCGGGTGAGAGCGGGACTCCCCGGGGCCGGGTGAGAGCGGGACTCCCCGGGGCCGGGTGCGAGCGGGACTCCCCGGGGCAGGGTGAGAGCGGGACTCCCCGGGGCCGGGTGCGAGCGGGACTCCCCGGGGCCAGTGAGAGCGGGACTCCCCGGGGCAGGGTGAGAGCGGGACTCCCCAGGGCCAGTGCGAGCGGGACTCCCCGGGGCAGGGTGAGAGCGGGACTCCCCGGGGCCAGTGCGAGCGGGACTCCCCGGGGCAGGGTGAGAGCGGGACTCCCCGGGGCCGGGTGCGAGCGGGACTCCCCGGGGCCAGTGAGAGCGGGACCCTGTGGGCCCGTTCCACCCAGTGCATTTCAACACTCCAGAGGAGTTCCTTTTTAGCCTTCTGGAGGACTGCGGCAGCAACCCCCTATTTGGGTCCTTGGGTGGCAAGGGCGAGGAAAGCCCTCCCTCTCTGTCTCGACCTGTGACGCTGGACCCCTGCCCTCGAACCGGAGGGTTCTCCGGACCTGTGGGGTGTCCAGGCGTCTGGGGCAGGGCGGGGGACTGGCCCGTCACCGCCCTCGGACCCAGAAGCAAGAGAGGAGCCCAGGGGGAACCCCTCCTCTGCCAATCCTAGGGGTGGGATTGAGGGGGAGCTAGGACTGGTTGGCAGCTCCATGCCGCCCGCCATAGGCACTGCGGTGGGAGACCCAGAGTCAGAGGGCGACTGCCTTGAGGAGGAGAGCTGCTCGGTGGTGGGCACGGGGATGGTTTTTGGGTCCGCCTGGAGCGAGGCAGCAGATTCCCTCATGCCCCACACCGAGTCCCCCCTCATCCCACGCCCCCTCCCCCGGGGAAGCCAGGACCTTTATAAACGCCCAGCCGGCGTCCGACTGGCCCTCGACCGTTGGTCGGACCTGGCGCTGCTCGTCCGGTCCGCGCGGGCCTGCTCCCAGGCTGCGCCAGACCTGAATGAAAAAGAGCACCGCCAGATGCAAGGGTTCCTCGGTGGGCTCATGGGGGAGTGGACTGGCGCGTCTTGTGCCACCACTCCCTCAAACAATTATATAAGTGGTGAATGGTGACGGGAGCACAAAGCTGCTGATATGAAGGTGACTATAGCCAGCCTCAACATCAACGGCAGCAGTGAGCCACTCCGCAGGTTCCAGAACTCTCGGTCCTCCGGGATGGGAACTATGTGGTGTGTTTCATAGAACATAAGAACATAAGAAATAGGAGCAGGAGTAGGCCATCTAGCCCCTCGAGCCTGCCCCGCCATTCAATAAGATCATGGCTGATCTGACGTGGATCAGTACCACTTACCCGCCTGATCCCCATAACCCTTAATTCCCTTACCGCTCAGGAATCCATCCATCCGCGCTTTAAACATATTCAGCGAGGTAGCCTCCACCACCTCAGTGGGCAGAGAATTCCAGAGATTCACCACCCTCTGGGAGAAGAAGTTCCTCCTCAACTCTGTCTTAAACCGACCCCCCTTTATTTTGAGGCTGTGTCCTCTAGTTTTAACTTCCTTACTAAGTGGAAAGAATCTCTCCGCCTCCACCCTATCCAGCCCCCGCATTATCTTATAAGTCTCCATAAGATCCCCCCTCATCCTTCTAAACTCCAACGAGTACAAACCCAATCTCCTCAGCCTCTCCTCATAATCCAAACCCCTCATCTCCGGTATCAACCTGGTGAACCTTCTCTGCACTCCCTCCAATGCCAATATATCCTTCCTCATATAAGGGGACCAATACTGCACACAGTATTCCAGCTGCGGCCTCACCAATGCCCTGTACAGGTGCATCAAGACATCCCTGCTTTTATATTCTATCCCCCTCGCAATATAGGCCAACATCCCATTTGCCTTCTTGATCACCTGTTGTACCTGCAGACTGGGCTTTTGCGTCTCATGCACAAGGACCCACAGGTCCCTTTGCACGGTAGCATGTTTTAATTTGTTTCCATTGAGATAGTAATCCCATTTGTTATTATTTCCTCCAAAGTGTATAACCTCGCATTTATCAACGTTATACTCCATTTGCCATATCCTCGCCCACTCACTCAGCCTGTCCAAATCTCTCTGCAGATCTTCTCCGTCCTCCACACGATTCACTTTTCCACTTATCTTTGTGTCGTCTGCAAACTTCGTTACCCTACACTCCGTCCCCTCCTCCAGATCATCTATATAAATGGTAAACAGTTGCGGCCCGAGTACCGATCCCTGCGGCACGCCACTAGTTACCTTCCTCCAACCGGAAAAACACCCATTTATTCCGACTCTTTGCTTCCTGTCGGATAGCCAGTCCCCAATCCACTTTAACACACTACCCCCAACTCCGTGTGCCCTAATCTTCTTCAGCAGCCTTTTATGGGGCACCTTATCAAACGCCTTTTGGAAATCCAAAAACACCGCATCCACCGGTTCTCCTCCATCAACCGCCCTAGTCACATCTTCATAAAAATCCAACATGTTCGTCAAGCACGACTTTCCCCTCATGAATCCATGCTGCGTCTGATTGATCGAACCATTTCTATCCAGATGCCCTGCTATCTCCTCTTTAATAATGGATTCCAGCATTTTCCCTACTACAGACGTTAAGCTGACCGGCCTATAGTTACCCGCCTTTTGCCTCCTTCCTTTTTTAAACAGCGGCGTAACATTAGCCGTTTTCCAATCAACCGGCACTACCCCAGAATGCAACGAGTTTTGATAAATAATCACTAACGCATCCACTATTACCTCTGACATTTCTTTCAATACCCTGGGATGCATTCCATCCGGACCCGGGAACTTGTCCACCTTCAGTCCCATTAGTCTACCCAGCACTGCCTCTCTGGTAACATTAATCGTATTAAGTATTTCTCCTGCTGCCAACCCTCTATCGTTAATATTTGGCAAACTATTTGTGTCCTCCACCGTGAAGACCGACACAAAAAACTTATTTAAAGACTCAGCCATATCCTCATTTCCCACTATTAACTCCCCCCTCTCGTCCTCCAAGGGTCCAACATTCACTCTAGCCACTCTATTCCTTTTTATATATTTATAAAAACTTTTACTATCATTTTTTATATTAATTGCTAGCCTAGCTTCATAGTCTATCCTTCCTTTCTTTATCGCTTTCTTAGTCTCTCTTTGTTGTTTCTTAAATTTTTCCCAATCACTTGTTTCTCCACTATTTTTGGCCACTCTGTACACAGCTGTTATTATTTTAATACTCTCCTTTATTTCCTTCGTTATCCACGGCTGGTTCTCCCTTTTCTTACAATCCTTGTTTTTTGCTGGAATATATTTTTGCTGAGAACTGAAAAGGATCTCCTTAAAAATCCTCCACTGTTCCTCAGCTATCCTACCTGCCAGCCTGCTCTCCCAGTCTACCTTAGCCAATTCATCCCTCATCCTATCATATTTCCCTCTGTTCAAACAGAGGACACTGGTTTGGGACCAAACTTTCTCCTCTTCCATCTGAATCAGAAATTCGACCATATTGTGGTCACTAGACCCAAGAGGGTCCTTCACAATAAGATCCTTAATTCTACCTACCTCGTTACACAATACCAGATCCAAAATAGCTCGTTCCCTCGTCGGTTCCGTAACATGCTGTTCAAGGAAACTATCCCGACAGCATTCTAAGAACTCTTCCTCCATTCCACCCTTACCGACTTGAGTCTGCCAGTCAATGTGCATGTTGAAGTCCCCCATGATTATTGCCGTTCCGTTTTTACACACATCCCTTATCTGCTTGTTTACAGCCCTCCCTACCTCAACATTATTATTTGGGGGCCTATATACCACACCTACTAGTGTCTTTCTCCCTCTACTATTCCTCATCTCTACCCATAATGATTCCACGTTTTGTTCCTCAGAGCCTATGTCATCCCTCAGTACTACCCTGATATTATCTCTTATTAATAGCGCGACCCCACCACCTTTTCCTTCCTGTCTATTCTTCCTAAACGCCTGATACTGTCGTGGTTCCCCAGGACGACAATTTATTCACATCAATTAAAACAGAGAGTCTGAGCAGCGATCTTCCAAGCAATAGACTTTATTTCTCAGCACAAGAGATAAAGTCGGGAACGTCCGGAACACTCCAAAGAGCCCTTGGGCTTACACTCTTTTATGTACATTTCAGCCTCATATCTCAAGATCCTCCTCTCCCTTTTACAGCCTGTCCTTGGTTGTTATCTTACCCTACAGCCCTATCTTTCTTTGGCCACCATTAGTTTTAGTTGACCCTTTATCTGTTTTCTTTGCAATTGGTCGCTCCCTGTTATATCTCGTTGTCTCTTAAACCATGGTGGTTATAACTCTTGCTCTTATCTGAACTTTTCTGTTTGTACAATAATCGTGGTTTTGTAGACTAAGGCCGAATGTGTTTAGAAGAAAAGACATTCTCTCTGCTGATTTATGGTCCACTATTAAGTTGAACCACCGAGCAGTCTTCCTTGTTTTCTTAAGTGACTATTGTCTGCTTTCCTTAATTAGTGATTGCTATATTACTTCTCTAGTTCCTCCACTTTGACTATATCGACTACACTTGATTATATTAGGTCACACGAAGTTATTTTAGGTTATATACCCATCTCACTACTCACCTAAATCTGCTATATCATTTTACTAAAACCTGTGAATCTGAATTTCATACCTAGCTCATACAATATCTAATACAATTTCCCTTACAATCCCCCCTTTGAGGCTTCCCTAGCCTCATCCCAATTATCAAGTTCAAATAATCCCCTCGCTCGATCCCATTTGCATTTTATTTTAATCACTCTTTGCAGGCGATGTGGAGGAGCCGAATATTTTGGTCAGGGATCAGTGTCCCTATTCTAACTTTATCATAATTTGTCTATCCCGGTTCTGATTTTTGGGTTGCTCCTCCAGATTGCCTGCCCCTGACAGTCATCAGCCAAAAACCTTCCCACTCTTGTCTAGGGAAGGGAAAAAGACTGATTCCTGTGTACAGACTAAGTTCTCCTGGTTTCGCGCGGACTTCAGCAAGGTGCTGTTGTTTCCACAAGGTGATCTTCCACTATTGTAGTTATTTTACAGAGTGACGAGTTTCAACTTCGACCAAGGTCATTGTGAATCCACTCAGCGGGGGCGGCTCAAGATTTTCCCATTCCTCTGTTTTTTCTCTCGAGCGTGAGCTGCTTAGCACCCGCGTCACCATCTGCCGCGCTGCCATTCTGGTAAGGAAGGATCTCAGGGCGGGTAAAAAACAACAAAATATCAATCCCAGAATGATTATTGTTGCTATTGCTACAGCTCCAGCTTTGGCAAACCACGCCCCCCATCTTCCTAATATTCTGTCCAGCCAACTCCATACCTCATGCCCAAACCCAGCATTTTCTTTCACTTCTTTCTTAAGATTTCTTAACTTATTCATGGCTTGTGTAAATGACCCCTCTGGATTAGTGTTATTAGGGATAAATGTGCAGCACTGATCCCCAAACATAACACACACCCCTCCTTTCTCTGCCAGGAGCCAATCTAACGCCTGTCGATTTTGCCACGCCATTTTGCTGGTCGCATCCAACTGCTCTCCTAAGGCCTCCAGGGCATCATTCGTATAATTAATAAACCTCTGCTGATTATAATAGATGTAATTGATCCACTCAGTATTCTTGCTGGGTGTGATCCAAACAAAGAGGGATTCAAACCCTGCAGCTATTTCGTTCCTAGCTTTGAACTCATTCGGGATGCCGCGAGGCTGTCCGATTGCGTCCAATTTTATCGTAGGGTCAGGGGTATATGCCCTCTTAATTCTTTGTGATTTAATTTTTCTTTCCACCGGTAGTATCACAGTGCTCTGGGCAAGCATAACTCGAGCACATAGTCCTTTCCAATTCTGTGGTAATTTTGCCAATAGCCCTTTCTCCGGGCCACAAAGCCACCAGAGATCGGCCAGTTGATTTTCTTGATAGTCTAACACATAAGGAGGGGGTGCCCATCCCTCTCCTGAGAGGATCAGATTAAGAGCATCGGTTATATTCCAAATCCTTTCACACTCTCCTGTGTAATTTCCCACACTACTTCCTGTGCTACTTTCCCTCCAATAGCAATCTCGGATTTGTAAGTTGGGCTCTACACTCCATTCCTTTGGGACCGCGTCCACTGCCGTTTTTGGCCACTTTGGACATCTGTGGGTCAAGCTGTAGATGCCCTTTTTTACCCCAGCAAACAGGATGCAGTGGTATTGACACAACGGCGACTCACCTTTACAAAGGTTATCACATGCGGATCCGGAACAGTCTATCTTCTCATACGAGTAGTTCCGATTCCCTATCATATGATACCGTATATGTGTGGTATATGGACGGCAATTTTCCTTTCTCCAGCTTTGTTTCCTGGTTCTACAGTCTCCTGATCCCCATGGTATATCAGTTACTTGGGTGTTAGGTTTCTCTGATGCACATACTACACACTCTTTCCCATCACTGTTTTTCTGACCTGTATACTCAGCCCATTTCCACCATTTGTTTTTCTGCGCTTTCTCCCAAATAGTATTTGTGCTCACTAATCGTTCACGTTTTATTCATCTTAATACTCTATCTTCCTGATTTTGCACCCTTATGTCTTCTGTATCCCATTCTCCTTTTCTATGGGTCACGGAAGTTCCTAAGGGAAATATTTTCCAACTCCCAGGTGGGGAATGGGGCCCCTTCCCTGTCCTCACCTCCCTCGGCACCTTGACTAATAGGCTCAGGCTGGGCATTTGTATCATCAGCCAGCTCATGTACAGAACTACTTTCATCATCCTCTATTCTTTTTGTTCTTCCTTGGCCCTGTTCCTCCTCCCCACGATTCTCCCCGTGTATTTCTATTTCTTCCTCGCTATCACCTCTATCCACTCTGTGTACTTCTTCAATTTCCCTTCTCTCCCCCACCCCTGGTACCGTTCTGGTACAATGGTTTAAGTGATACCACAGTGTACTGCCTTCTACTTGCAACGCCGTGGGAGACACTTTGGTGACTTCAAACGGTCCTTCTCGTCTCGGTTCGTTCCAACGTCTCCGGAACTTTCTGATGTATACTCGATCTCCAGGCTTGATCTGATGTTCTGTTACCGGATTCTCCTCCTCCTTGGCTTTTTCCTGTTCAAATATAGTTCTATGTATAACAGTTAATTGTTGTATATATTCTTTTGTGCTTTGATCTAAACATTCTAGCGTAGGACCTCCTGATCCCCTGATCTTAGGTACCGGCATTACTCTTCCTGTCATCATTTCATGTGGGCTCAAATGTGTGATTCTGTTTTCCTGACTCCTGTACTGCATTAGAGCCAATGGCAGAGCATCTATCCAGTTTTTCCCTGTTTCATTGCAAATTTTGCTTATTTTAGCCTTAAGGGTCCCGTTTGCTCTCTCCACCATTCCTTGGGATTGAGGGTGATATACGCATCCAAACTTCTGCTTTATTCGGAGTGCCGAGAGTGTCTCTCTCAGTGCCCTTCCTATAAAAGCAGATCCATTGTCTGAACTTAATTGCATGGGTATGCCAAATCTTGGGATAATTTCTTTTGACAGGAAGTTAATCACCTTGATCTTTGGATGGCGTTGCTTCTATCCATCTGCTGAATCTATCAATAATCACTAACATGTATCTTTTCCCTCTTACCACCTTTCCCATATCCACATAGTCCATGCATAGATGTTTAAATGGTCCTTCAGGAATGGGTATATGCCCTATTGGGGCAGTAATGCCCTTCCTGATATTATTCTGAGCACACACCTCACACTGACTTAGTATGTAGTCAATCGAGTTTTGCAGGTATGGTGACCAGAATCCTTCCTTCCTTGATCTTTCTAGCCACTTCTCCTCTTGCACAGTGGTCCACTCCATGCGCTTCGCTAATTAGTACGGTTAGTAATGATGTGGGTGCTATGACCAATCCCTCCCCATTTCTCCATATCCTGTCTTGTTGTCCCTGTAGTGCTCCTCTATCTTTCCACATTGCCTTTTCAGCTACAGAGGTTTCCTCCTGTAACTGTGCTACATCTTCTAATGTGATATGAGGTTCGATATCCCCCGTACCTGGCCCTGGGTGCGGCCTTGCTATTTCTACTGGGGCTATCGTAGCCTCAATGCATCCTGACGCTTCTTTAGCTGCCTTGTCGGCTTTGGTGTTTCCCTGTGTGATGCTGTCTGCTCCCTTTTTATGCGCCTGACACTTAATTATGGCTAATTCCCTTGGACCCATCATGGCCCTTATTAAAGCCCTGATTTGACCTTCGTGTTGTATTGGTCCTCCTCCGCTTTTCATAAATCCCCTTTGCTTCCATATTGCCCCGAACAGATGGCAGACCCCGTGGGCATAGGCCGAATCAGTATAAATTTCCAATGCTTCCCCGTTTGCTAGCTCACATGCTCTGGTCAATGCTTTCAGTTCTGCCAGTTGGGCTGAACAGGGCTGTTCACATTTCTCTGCTTCTATGACTTCAAGTGTTTCCCCTTTCTGTTCAACTATGGCATAGCCTGCGTGGTTTCCTAAGTGATCCCTGTAACATGAGCCATCTACATACAGTATCCTTTTCCCTTCTGTCACTAGTCCCTCTGCTCTTAAATCTTTTCTCAGTTTCATAAATGTTTTTGCTTCTCTTAAGCATTCATGTTCTTCTCCCTCATGAGGTAATGGCATGTAATCAGCTGGATTTACTCTGTTGCACTTTATTATCGTGATATCTGGAAATGTGGTTAGCATTCGATAATGATGGATCCTAGCAGGTGTCAGCACAAATTTTCCTTGCTCAATCAATTCAGCTACCTTATGGTGTACATGTATGTTTATCGGATATCCCATTGTGACCGTGGCTGCCTTTTCGTACGCCCACCAAGCTGCTGCCAGACCTTGATAGCACGGAGGGTATCCCATTGCTACGTCGTCTAGCTTGGTACTGTAATATGCTACAGCCTGCCTTCGTCTACCCTTGCAATTTTCCTGCATTAACATTGCTGTAGCAAATCCGGCTTCTCTGTTACTCACAAATAAGTCAAAGGGCTTGTCATAGGTTGGTAAAGCCAAGGCTGGTGCCTGTGCCATTTCTCTCTTTATATTCTCAAATGCGTCTGAAGCATCTTTATCCCATTTTAGTTTGGCTTTTAATTCGTCACACCCTGCCTCCTTCATTATCTTTCGTAGTGCCTGCGTTTTTTCGGCATAGCTTTCCACCCATTCTGAACTGAATCCTGTCATTCCCAAAAATGTCATCATTTGTCCCACCGTCTGTGGTTTCGGAACTTTTAGTACTGCTTCTATTTGCTGTGAAGCTATCTCCTTCTGTCCTGCTGATATTTCTCTTCCCAAGTATTCTACCTTTTTCTGGCACAGCTGCAGCTTTTTCCTGGAAACTTTATGGCCCCCTTCTGCTAGTCTTTTCAATAGTTTTAAACTATCCTTCCTGCACTGTTCTTGTGTTCCTGTGCATAATAATAAATCATCCACATATTGTATTAGTGTTCCTTCCAACTGTATTCCTTCTAAATCTGCTCTCAACACCTGATTGAATACATGTGGGGAATGTTTAAATCCTTGGGGCATCCTATTGTATGTGTATTGTTTCCCCTCGTACGTAAATGCAAAGAGATACTGACTTTCTTGAGCTAGTGGTACACTAAAAAATGCCGAACATAGGTCTATTACAGTAAACCATCTACTTTCAGGTGGTATATTTGTCATCAAGGTATAAGGGTTTGGAACCTCTGCTGGCATATCTTCCACTACCTCATTAATTGCCCTTAGGTCATGCACCAATCTCCATTTTTCTCCGTCCGCCTTTTTCACTGGTAGTAGCGGTGTATTACACCTGCTCCGGGTTTCTTTTAATACCCCTGCTTCTATCAATCCCTTAATTGTCCCTCTAATTCCTTCAATTGCTTCTGTCTTGATTGGGTATTGCGGCCTATACGGCCCCTGACGTCCTATCTTTAATCTGACTTCAACTGGATTAGCGTTTTTGACCCTCCCTACATCCGTGTCCTGTCTGGACCACAACTCCTGCGGGAGGGAGTTCAAATCCTGCTCTAACCTCTCTCTCCACTCCAGTTCCTGTTTCTCTATTTGCACTCCTATTGTTATCTGCTTCGGTTTCCCAAGCATTTTAACATCCAAAATTATTTTCGTCATTTGTCCATTGCTGGACGTCCAAATATCTACATTGTCTGTCTGGACAAATTCTAAATCTTGTGCTCTCAACACCATTGGTCCTAGGTCTTTTGATCTGTATCCCGGATTCACTTTCAATGTGACATGTGGCTCCGCCCCAGATACAGAGAACCATTTGTTAACCCATTCATTCCTAACAATGGTGAGGGCTACTCCCTCTAGTCCGATTAAAATACTTCCTGACTTTATTTCCTGTTCTCGTCCTGCCTCCCTTTCCCATTTCTCCTGTATCTCAGGTTCCTGCCCTTCATCAAATATCATTGTACTGTGTAATTCTGTTCTTGGCCATTTGGCTTGTGGAACCCAAGTGTTTATAAGCTTTCCCCAAACTTCCCATATCTGTTTTTTAACTTGTTCCTCTATATCTCCCAACCAAGATACATTAACCCCTTCCTTTCCTGGTATTTCAAGTGGATACATTCCCATCAAATCAATTCCTTGTTCAGTGCATTCTAATTTCAGTCCTAAACCTAGGATTGCATCCCTTCCCAATAGATTTAAAGGAGTTTTATCACATACTAAAATAGGTACATGGGTTGTCTTATTTCCAATGGTAACAGGCACCGGCGTCGTCATTCGAGCTAATGTTACTTTCCCCCAGAACCCCACAGTTTTTACAAACTGGTTTGACAATGGTAAGTGATCCGCATACTTCGTTTGCATGCACGTACATGTGGCGCCGGTGTCTATCATCATGGGGACCTCGATCCCTCCTACTCTAACGTTAACTATAGGTTCCTGCTCTGCAGTTTCTGTTATCTGTACGTACTGTCCTACCATTTCGGGGTTCTCTGGGCCTCCCTATGGGGAATTCTGATGGTTTACCGGCCCTTGAAACATCGGGATGCTGTTTGGCGATCCTTGGATCAGTTGTTGGCCTGTCTGCTGCTGGTTTTCTCCCTGTCTGGGGAAATTCCGCGGGCAATTCCTTTTTATGTGCCCTGCCTCCCCGCACCCCCAACACACACCTGAAGGGCCAGGCAGTGGTCCCTGTCTCGGAGTCTGATGATTAACCTGTCCCTGTCCTCTCTGATTCTGATAGGGTGACCTACCACCTCCCTGTCCTTTCCCATTTCTATTCCAGTCAGTCTGACTTTGCAGGGCGTATGGGTTTTGATAATTTAGGCCATAGGCTCCTGGGTTCATGGACAGTGGGAAGGCAGAAATGTTATAGGTTATGACGGGCTGGCCTCCATCTCCGCTCCCCCCTTTGATTAGTGCAGGTATTTCCTCTGGCTTTTGCTCCACCATCATCGGTGCTATTTTTCTGGGTGCGAGATCCTCTTTTGCCTTTAGCTTATCCTTGCTTTTGATCTCCTCCAACTGTGCCTGAAGGAGTTTACGTTGTACCTCCTTCAGCTGTTTGTCTGCATTCTTTTCATCTTTGCGATGTCTCTCTACTGCATGGGCAACATAATCCACAAACTCTCGGTAATTTTTTGAGTCCAAGCCCACCACTTCCTCCAGCCTTGTCTTAGCTGGGGCTGGCAAGCCCTCTAGGATTGCAGCCCGGAACATGGAGTTGGTCAGTGGGTCTATTAAAATGTCCCTCTCCGTGTCCCTTCTCCACCTTCGTCATCTGTTCTATGTCATATTCTCCCTCAAAATTCATTTTGCCTGATATAACTGGGTACAGTCCCGTGGAGCTCTGTTTCTCTAAGTATGGGGATGGGGCTACGTTTGGATCTTCCAATTTTGCTTTTTCCTCAAGTTGTACTGGCATCTGCATTCTACCTCCCCTCCATACCCCTCTTCTCTCTTTCCCTTCTTGTTGGAATAGGGCTAATATCTCTAACTCCTTTTCTCGCTTCTCCCTTCTTTTGCTCGATTTATCCTTAATCTTATAGTTCTTTATCATTCCCTTCTGGTCCTCACACCTCTCTATGGACCATGTGCCTTCCTCCGGCCACTGTGTATTGGTCTTATTTGTTCTTTTGGCCCATTTTTTAGAGACGTGTTCTATATCTCCCCTAAGGGCTGGGAACTTATCCCCTAATATCTCCACTGGTGTCTTAACTTGGTGCGCCATTACTCGTCTTTTTGGATCACTGTCACAATTTTTGTCACTTAGTCCGTCAGAGTTAGGTATTACAGTGATTATTACTTGCTGTATTGTTTTTCCGTGCTCAGTCCCCTGTTTACCTTTCCTTTGGATTTCTTTTGCCAATATCTGTAATTCTAACCGGGGTCCTGATATCCACTTCCCCGTAGTCCCCTGTCCCGGCACTATCTTCCTCTCCCGGGCCAGAGGGTAGTAGGTTTTCACTTGCTCGTCTATGTGTATAAGAATCCTGTATCGGTCAGATCCCTTTATTAATTTCTCTAGGGTTTCCAATTTTATTTCGTCTATCCAATTCCTATCGACTACTCTTTCCCAATTTACATACGGCCACTCATTCTTTATCTCCTCTAAGTTAATTATGTGTGTAATCTTTTTCCAATCCAGTGTTGCTTCCGTTTTTGTTATTATTCAAAGATTAGTTATTCTCAATCTTGCCACCAGGCAATTTTGTCAGGGTAATCTTTCCAAGTTGTTAGTTATTACCCTACCTATGTTCCGACTCTCCTCTTATTTCTGTCCTTCACGCTGTTTTCTCAGACCAGTTTGTTCAAATTGGTCTTTTACTTCCTCTATTCTAGCTGCTACTCCCCTTTCCTGTGGTTAAAATCCACTCCTGTGCTTTTGACTACTGTATTAGGTCAGAGAGTGATCTCTCACTGATCTCTCTCCCTCTCGGTTGACGTCCCTTACCCGAGGTCCTGGGTAGGTTTGGACTGGCAGATTTTCCCACACTTACTCTCTTCTGGGCAAGTCGTGACCTGAAAAACCCGCTCCAAACCGCTTGACTTAACCTAATTGCATTACTTTAGCTTTCGGCCTTTTTCCCGTCTCACTTTTTACCCATTCACAGACAATACAGTATTCGCAGCGCGCTTTTGCATGCAAAAATTCTGCTCTTCAGATCAGACTCAGTCTCTCAAAATTTTTTACACAATTTGGTTTTACCTGTGCAGGATATCTTTTTGGGTTGGGGAGATCCAGGACCAGCAGAGAGCCGGGCGCGCCGGGCCTCGAGAAAACCCCTTTCTGACAACAAGGATTTACATGCATGCAAGTCTGCTTACCTTGTTGACAGAAGGCCGGCTGGGGACTTCTCGGTTCCGGTCGGACCACCGTCTCCGCTACTCCTTCCAGATGCTTTTCTGGGCGATCTCTCACCAACCCTGCTAAGCAGCGCCAATTTTGTCGTGGTTCCCCAGGACGACAATTTATTCACATCAATTAAAACAGAGAGTCTGAGCAGCGATCTTCCAAGCAATAGACTTTATTTCTCAGCACAAGAGATAAAGTCGGGAACGTCCGGAACACTCCAAAGAGCCCTTGGGCTTACACTCTTTTATGTACATTTCAGCCTCATATCTCAAGATCCTCCTCTCCCTTTTACAGCCTGTCCTTGGTTGTTATCTTACCCTACAGCCCTATCTTTCTTTGGCCACCATTAGTTTTAGTTGACCCTTTATCTGTTTTCTTTGCAATTGGTCGCTCCCTGTTATATCTCGTTGTCTCTTAAACCATGGTGGTTATAACTCTTGCTCTTATCTGAACTTTTCTGTTTGTACAATAATCGTGGTTTTGTAGACTAAGGCCGAATGTGTTTAGAAGAAAAGACATTCTCTCTGCTGATTTATGGTCCACTATTAAGTTGAACCACCGAGCAGTCTTCCTTGTTTTCTTAAGTGACTATTGTCTGCTTTCCTTAATTAGTGATTGCTATATTACTTCTCTAGTTCCTCCACTTTGACTATATCGACTACACTTGATTATATTAGGTCACACGAAGTTATTTTAGGTTATATACCCATCTCACTACTCACCTAAATCTGCTATATCATTTTACTAAAACCTGTGAATCTGAATTTCATACCTAGCTCATACAATATCTAATACAATTTCCCTTACAATACCCCTGGATATTCATCTCCCAGTCCTGGTCACCTTTCAGCCACGTTTCTGTAATGGCCACTAGATCGTACCCACTTGTGCTGATTTGCACCATCAACTCATTCACCTTGTTCCGAATGCTTCGTGCATTCAGGCAAAGTGTCCTTATTCCAGCTTTTATCTGGACCCGCTTTGATGAGTCGCGAACACCGTCTCCCTCTACTCCCTTATCTAAATTACCGCCTTCATTCACTTGCACCCTCTCCTCTACCATTAATTTTGTAACATAGAACAGTACAGCACAGTACAGGCCCTTCGGCCCTCAATGTTGTGCTGAGCTTTGTCTGAAACCAAGATCAAGCTATCCCACTCCCTATCATCCTGGTGTGCTCCATGTGCCTGTCCAATAACCGCTTGAAAGTTCCTAAAGTGTCCGACTCTACTATCACAGCAGGCAGTCCATTCCACACCCCAACCACTCTCTTGAGTAAAGAACTCTCTGAGTTTCCTGCAAGAAACCTGTACCATTCCAGGAGACGAAGTCCGATGGCTCCTGGAGTGGCGAGGGGGGGGTCTAAATGAGCCACCTCATGCTCGCATCTAGTGGGGTGGCTATCTTGTTGGCCCCGCATTTTCAGCCGGAGATCTTGAGGGTGGGGGTGGGGGGGGGGGGGCGGTCAAGGAGCCGGTGCCAGGCCGGTTGCTGCACTTGACGGTCCGTGTGGGGGGCGTGGTCATTCACTTGCTGAACGTCTACGCCCCGGGCGCTGGACCGCAGCAAACGACTTTCTACGAGAAAGTGTCCGCTCACCTCGACACCATCGCTGGGGGCGAATGCATCATCCTCGGGGGGGATTTCAACTGCACCCTCGAGGCACGGGACCGCGCCGGCTTCTGGCAGCGCACCCCGGCGATGAACATAGAACATTACAGCGCAGAACAGGCCCTTCGGCCCACGATGTTGCACCGACCAGTTAAAAAAAAACTGTGACCCTCCAACCTAAACCAATTTCTTTTCGTCCATGAACCTATCTACGGATCTCTTAAACGCCCCCAAACTAGGCGCATTTACTACTGATGCTGGCAGGGCATTCCAATCCCTCACCACCCTCTGGGTAAAGAACCTACCCCTGACATCGGTTCTATAACTACCCCCCCTCAATTTAAAGCCATGCCCCCTCGTGCTGGATTTCTCCATCAGAGGAAAAAGGCTATCACTATCCACCCTATCTAAACCTCTAATCATCTTATATGTTTCAATAAGATCCCCTCTTAGCCGCCGCCTTTCCAGCGAAAACAATCCCAAATCCCTCAGCCTCTCCTCATAGGATCTCCCCTCCATACCAGGCAACATCCTGGTAAACCTCCTCTGCACCCTCTCCAAAGCCTCCACATCCTTCCTGTAATGTGGGGACCAGAACTGCACACAGTACTCCAAGTGCGGCCGCACCAGAGTTGTGTACAGTTGCAACATAACGCTACGACTCCTAAATTCAATCCCCCTACCAATAAACGCCAAGACACCATATGCCTTCTTAACAACCTTATCTACTTGATTCCCAACTTTCAGGGATCTATGCACACATACACCTAGATCCCTCTGCTCCTCCACACTATTCAAAGTCCTCCCGTTAGCCCTATACTCAACACATCTGTTATTCCTACCAAAGTGAATTACCTCACACTTCTCCGCATTAAACTCCATCCGCCACCTCTCGGCCCAACTTTGCAACCTGTCTAAATCTTCCTGCAAACTACGACACCCTTCCTCACTGTCTACCACACCACCGACTTTGGTGTCATCAGCAAATTTGCTAATCCACCCAACTATACCCTCATCCAGATCATTAATAAATATTACAAACAGCAGTGGCCCCAAAACAGATCCCTGAGGTACACCACTTGTAACCGCACTCCATGATGAATATTTACTATCAACCACCACCCTCTGTTTCCTATCCGCTAGCCAATTCCTGATCCAATTTCCTAGATCACCCCCAATCCCATACATCTGCATTTTCTGCAGAAGCCTACCATGGTGAACCTTATCAAACGCCTTACTAAAATCCATATATACCACGTCCACTGCCTTGCCCCCATCCACCTCCTTGGTCACTTTCTCAAAAAACTCAATAAGGTTAGTAAGGCACGACCTACCTGCCACAAAACCATGCTGACTATCACCTATCAATTCATTACTCTCCAAATAACTATAAATCCTATCCCTTATAATTTTTTCCAACATCTTGCCGACAACAGAAGTGAGACTCACCGGTCTATAATTCCCGGGGAAGTCTCTGTTCCCCTTCTTAAACAATGGGACAACATTCGCTAACCTCCAATCTTCTGGTACTATACCAGAGGCCAACGACGACCTGAAGATCAGAGCCAGAGGCTCTGCAATCACTTCTCTTGCCTCCCAGAGAATCCTTGGATAAATCCCATCCGGACCAGGGGATTTATCTATTTTCAGACCCTCCAGAATATCCTGCACATCCTCCTTATCAACTGTAATACTGTCTATTCTACTCCCTTGCAACCCAGTGTCCTCCTCAGCTATATTCATGTCCCCTTGCGTGAACACCGAAGAGAAATATTGGTTCAATGCTTCACCAATCTCCTCCGGTTCCACACATAACTTCCCTCTGCCATCTATAATTGGCCCTAAACTTGCCCTAACCAACCTTCTGTTCTTGACATACCTATAGAACGCCTTAGGATTCTCTTTAACCCTATCCGCCAAAGTCTTCTCATGTCCCCTTTTAGCCCTTCTAAGCTCGCTCTTCAACTCCCTCTTAGCCAATCTAAAGCTTTCTAGTGCACTACCCGAGTGCTCACGTCTCATCCGAACATAAGCCTCCTTTTTCTTTTTAACCAACAAAGAAACTTTTTTGGTGCACCACGGTTCCCTAGCCCTACCAATTCCTCCTTGCCTGACAGGGACATACCTATCACAGACTCGCAGTAGCTGCTCCTTGAAAAAACTCCACATGTCGGACGTTCCCAGTCCCTGTAATCTCCTAGTCCAACCTATGTTTCCTAATTCTCTCCTAATAGCCTCATAATTACCCTTCCCCCAGCTAAAACCATTGGCCCGAGGTTCATGCCTATCCCTTTCCATCACTAAGGTGAACGTAACCGAATTGTGGTCACTATCACCAAAATGCACACCAACTTCCAAGTCTAGCACCTGGTCTGGCTCATTTCCCAGCACCAGATCCAATATAGCCTCACCTCTAGTTGGCCTGTCTACATACTGAGTCAAAAAACCTTCCTGCACGCTTTGAACAAAAACTGACCCCTCTAACGAGCTAGAGCTATAACAATTCCAGTCAATATTAGTCAAGTTAAAATCCCCCATAACAATTGCCCTATTACTTTCACTCCTAAGCAGGATTGACTCCGCAATCCTTTCCTCAACCTCTCTAGAACTTTTAGGAGGTCTATAAAAGACTCCCAACAGGGTGACCTCTCCTCTCCTATTTCTAATCTCCGCCCATACTACCTCAACAGATAAGTCCTCATCAAACCTCCTCTCTGACACTGTGATACAATCTCTGACCAATAATGCTACCCCTCCCCCTCTTCTACCTCCTTCCCTACTTCGACTAAAACATTTGAACCCCGGGACCTGCAGCATCCATTCCTGCCCCTGCTCTATCCATGTCTCTGAAATAGCCACAACATCGAAGTCCCAGGTACTGATCCACGCTGCAAGTTCACCCACTTTATTGCGAATACTCCTGGCATTGAAGTATACACATTTCAAACCCTGCTCCACCCCACCTCTGCAATGCCGTGCATTGCAGTCCCCATCCATGCATCCCTCACTTTCAGCCCCACTACTCAGGATCCCTCCCCCCCCCCGAATCAGTTTAAACCTCCCTGCATGGCCTTAGCAAATTTACCCCCCAGGATGATGAAGTTGCGGGACCTGCTCGGGACCCACGACTTGGTGGATGTCTGGAGACATCTCCATCCTGGCTCCAGAACATTCACTTACGTGAAGCCTGGAGGCGGAGCGTCCAGACTCGACCTCCTTTACATTTCGAGGGCGAACACGTCCAGCATCCCGTCGGCTTCCATGCGGCAGGTGCCGTGCACGGACCACCACCTGGTGTGGGTGGAATCTGTTCCGTCTCGCATTTGGCAGAGGGGGGGGCCCGCTTACTGGCACTTTAACAACCTGCTGCTGGAGGATGAGCAGTTCCTGGATCCTGGGCCAGCTGGAGAAGGAAGCGGGGAGGCTTCCCCTCCTTGAGGCTATGGTGGGATGTGCACAAGACTCACATCCGTACCTTCTGTCAGGAGTACACGAGGGGGTCGACAAAGAGGCGGAAATCCAGGCTCGAGGAGTTGGAGCGAGAGGTTTTCGACCTGGAGTCACGTCTCGGTCAGCCCGACGCGGACCCGGCCCTGCGGCTGGAGTACAGGGAGAAGATTGGCGCACTGCGGGACCTGCAACTGGTCGGGTGAGGTCACGGCTCCAGTTCCGTGTGGACCTGGACCACGGCTCCCCCTTCCTCTACTCGCTGGAAAAACTCGGGCAAACCGTCAGCAGCTCCTTACCTTATTGGCCAACGACGGGCCCTCCATCTCGGCTCCAGAGGGCATCAGGGCCCGAAATTACTACACTGCCCTTTTCTCTCTGGATCCGCCCAGCAAGGATGCCTGCAGAGTTTTGTGGGAGGACCTGCTGCAGGTCAGCCTGGAGGGTGCAGGTAGGACTGATGCCCCGATAAGCCTGGGGGAGTGACCAGTGCCCTCGACAGCCTCTCCAGGGGGAAAGCCCCGGGGCTGGACAGGCTGACCGTGGAGTTCCTCAGGGCACACTGGGACATCCTGGGGAACGACTACCCAGGGTCCTGGGGGAGAGTCTTGAAACCGGGGAGATGCCCCTTTCATAGCATCGGGCTGTCATTGCCCTGCTGCCCAAGAAGAGGATCTCTGCCATCTTAAGAACTGGCGCCCAGCCTCACTCCTCAGCATGGCTATAAAATCTTCGTCAGGGCTATGTCATCATGCCTTGGCTCCGTGCTGGACCACATGATCCACCCTGACGAATCCTAAATGGTCCCAGGTGTCGAAATCTCGACTTCCGAGTTTGACTTTAACACAAACACACATTAACACAAGATACTTAACTGACAGATTGCGTACTGGAAGGTTCTTTGGAACAGTATGTAGATAGCCCGACTAGAGAGGGGGCTATACTGGATCTAGTTCTGGGAAATGAGCCCGGTCAGGTCGTCAAAGTTTCGGTTGTGGCAAATAGTGACCACAACTCTGTTAACTTTAGGATAGTAATGGACAAGGATGAGTGCTGTCCTACGGGCAGGGTGCTAAATTGGGGGAAGGCTAACTATAGCTGGATTAGGCAGGAATTGGTGGATGTTGATTGGGAGAGGATGTTTGAGGGTAAGTCCGCGTCTGGCATGTGGGAGTCTTTTAAGGAACTATTGATAAGGCTGCAGGATAGGCATGTGCCTGTAAAAAGGAAAGGTAGGATTCGAGAGCCGTGGATAACCAGGGAAATTGAGGATCTGATTAAAATGAAAAGGGAGGCGTACGTTAAGTCCAGGCAACTGAAAACAGATGGAGCTCTGGAGGAATACAGAGAGAGTAGGAAAGAACTCAAACGGGGAGTTAGAAGGGCAAAAAGAGGTCACGAGATGTTCTTGGCAGGCAGGATTAAGGAGAATCCTAAAGCATTCTATTCATACGTTAGGAACAAAAGAGTTGTCAGGGAGAAAATCGGACCTCTCAGGGACAAAGGAGGGGAATTATGCTTAGAACCCAAGGGAATAGGGGAGATCCTAAATGAATACTTTGCATCGGTATTCACGAATGAGAGGGGCGTGTTAACCGGGAGTGTCTCGGAGGGAGGTGTTGACCCGTTAGAGAAAATCTCCATTACAAGAGAGGAAGTGTTAGGTTTTTTAGGGAACATTAAAACTGACAAAGCCCCAGGGCCTGATGGCATCTATCCTCGACTGCTCAGGGAGACGAGAGATGAAATTGCTGGGCCTCTGACGGAAATCTTTGTCGCTTCTTTGGACACGGGTGAGGTCCCTGAGGATTGGAGGATAGCGAATGTGGTCCCGTTGTTTAAGAAGGGTAGCAGGGATAACCCAGGAAATTATAGGCCGGTGAGCTTGACGTCTGTGGTAGGGAAGTTGTTGGAGAGGATTCTTAGAGACAGGATGTATGTGCATTTAGAACGGAACAATCTCATTAGTGACAGACAGCATGGTTTTGTAAGAGGGAGGTCGTGCCTTACAAATTTGGTGGAGTTTTTTGAGGAAGTGACAAAAACGGTTGATGAAGGAAGGGCCGTGGATGTCGTCTATATGGATTTCAGTAAGGCATTTGACAAAGTCCCACATGGCAGGTTGGTTAAGAAGGTTAAGGCTCATGGGATACAAGGAGAAGTGGCTAGATGGGTGGAGAACTGGCTTGGCCATAGGAGACAGAGGGTAGTGGTCGAAGGGTCTTTTTCCGGCTGGAGGTCTGTGACCAGTGGTGTTCTGCAGGGCTCTGTATTGGGACCTCTGCTATTTGTGATATATATAAATGATTTGGAAGAAGGTGTAACTGGTGTAATCAGCAAGTTTGCGGATGACACGAAGATGGCTGGACTTGCGGATAGCGAAGAGCATTGTCGGGCAATACAGCAGGATATAGATAGGCTGGAAAATTGGGCGGAGAGGTGGCAGATGGAGTTTAATCCGGATAAATGCGAAGTGATGCATTTTGGAAGAAATAATGTAGGGAGGAGTTATACAATAAATGGCAGAGTCATCAGGAGTATAGAAACACAGAGGGACCTAGGTGTGCAAGTCCACAAATCCTTGAAGGTGGCAACACAGGTGGAGAAGGTGGTGAAGAAGGCATATGGTATGCTTGCCTTTATAGGACGGGGTATAGAGTATAAAAGCTGGAGTCTGATGATGCAGCTGTATAGAACGCTGGTTAGGCCACATTTGGAGTACTGCGTCCAGTTCTGGTCGCCGCACTACCAGAAGGACGTGGAGGCATAAGAGAGAGTGCAGAGAAGGTTTACCAGGATGTTGCCTGGTATGGAGGGTCTTAGCTATGAGGAGAGATTGGGTAAACTGGGGTTGTTCTCCCTGGAAAGACGGAGAATGAGGGGAGATCTAATAGAGGTGTACAAGATTATGAAGGGTATAGATAGGGTGAACAGTGGGAAGCTTTTTCCCAGGTCGGAGGTGACGATCACGAGGGGTCACGGGCTCAAGGTGAGAGGGGCGAAATATAACTCAGATATCAGAGGGACGTTTTTTACACAGAGGGTGGTGGGGGCCTGGAATGCGCTGCCAAGTAGGGTGGTGGAGGCAGACACGCTGGCATCGTTTAAAACTTACCTGGATAGTCACATGAGCAGCCTGGGAATGGAGGGATACAAACAATTGGTCTAGTTGGACCAAGGAGCGGCACAGGCTTGGAGGGCCGAAGGGCCTGTTTCCTGTGCTGTACTGTTCTTTGTTCTTTTCTCTTTATTTTACTTGCTAACTCGGGTGTCAGTTCCCGACACACTGGGTCGAGACACCACTCCAACGGACAAAGAAAATCATCCTGGTCAGTTGGACACCATACAATCAAAATTGTTACAAATGACATACTTTACGTCTTGATCCAATAAAAAAATACTGAACCACCCTGATCTATGAGATCACGATACCCCGGGGATACCCCAATATATCATCTCTAAGCCTATCCTCTAGTTTCTTAGTCAGACATCATGTCTCTGTTTTTGATAGCAGCCTCACAAAGCATCTTCACTAAAACAGTCTCATATGGGCATCCTTTAATTGATAAAGGCGGCCTACAAAAGCCAGTAGTATTTTATGGCCTTGTCAGTGAAGTTAACAATCTCTAAGGGATGTAGTGAACTCATCTTGCCTTCAGGATATTTCCCAATTTATAGCCCTGATAAGTTTTGTTTATTGCCAACTGAAGAAGGGAAAGAGTTAATGTTTTTTGTACTCAATGTATTTTATACCTAAAGGGTTAATGTATTTTGTACCTAAAGGGTTAATGTATTTTGTACCTAAAAGGTTGAACTTTGTACTTAGAATGTATCACAAGCATAACCCTTCATTATGGCTAATCCCCTTGTTTATACTGCTTCTGACATTAATACAAGTTAACTTTTATTCTTATAACAATAGCTGTAAATATATAACAATCAAATGTAAATGTGAATGTGTTTGTGAGAATACCTTTTCTACCAGCTTGTGTGTGGTTTGCGGAAGGAAAGCAATTCCATGATGTGGAGTGCGATACCGGCTGTTTAACAGAAGAACTCCCACTGGGGCCGCTGACCGCACACAGTCACTTCAAAGGGAAGCCGCGGAAGAGCAGGAAACCAGAGACTCCATCGTGACTACAGCTGCCAGAAACTGGTGCTTCGTGACCTGAGAATCAGATACACTCTGATTTATGGTCAGATGCATCGTGCTTCGTGATCAAGGACTGGCAATTGGGCTTTAATTCATGACCATGATGTGTTTGTGTTGTGACTGGTGCTGGGAGCCATGCTGTATAAATGTCCCCACTTTCTTGTGTTCAGTGAATCGCTGTTAAGGTTGCCAGACCTCTCCCGCAAGCTTGTGAGAATAAAGCCTGCTCTATTTTGACTCATACCAGTCTCAAGAGGTATTTTTTACCGACTACACCAACATAATGAAACACATGTATATATTGCTTATCAATTCAATGACTGAGCTTTTTATCACGACCTACAAATTCAAGGGGTATCATTATGTTACCATTAATGCTTGTCAGTTCCCACTAAGTCCCCTACCATAACTCTTTCGTTAGCTAAGACATTATTATCTTTCTGACTCTGTTTTGATTAGAAACTGTGAAGGCAGCTTTATTGAAACTCACTCTTGTATCGGTTGTTTCTGATAAGGTGTCTGTATCTAACATATATTTGGTATCAAAGAGCACTCTGTAACTGTGCATCTAAGTTTCTTTGTTTAATTTCTAAAAATGTATAGAAAGATATATTTATGTGTGTAGACTAATTAAAGGTATTACATGTACCTTTAAAACTGCAAAGAATTTAAAACACCTAGGGCCTGATTTTACCAAAGCTTCGCGCCTGTTTTTGGGCACGAAATCGCGGTAAAGTTGGGCATCGGGCCTTTAACGCAATCTGCACCTGAATCCGAGCAGATTGCGCCTTTACCGACACCCGATTCGGGCATAGGTCCGGCCCGCGCCCGAATCAGGCGGCCTGACGATTTAAATGCATTTGCATGTATTTAAATTGACTTAATGAACCGCGCGCCCAACTCTACCGCCAAATCCCACTTTACCGTCTTCTGGCCCGATCCGCATCTGCGCTGTTACCGACCTGCAAAATAAAAGTCTGAAGTCCCGGCTGCAGCCTCCGAAGAGCGGGGTCAGAGACTGCAACGGCTCTCTGACCCAGGTCACCCTCTGGTCGGGGCGGGAGGGGGGTGGGAGGAGGAGAGAGGGTGTGACGTCTCATCCCCGGGGTGGGGGGGTGGGAGGGGAGGGGGTGTGACGTATCATCCCCAGGGGAGGGGGGGGGAGGGGGTGTGACATCTCATCCTCTGGTCGGGGGGGTTCCATCGCCAGTCTATGGCCGATCCCTCCTGGCACCATAACTGGTACACTACCAGCCACAGCCATCTCTCCCGCTCTCTCGCACCTGCAGGGAAGAGTGATCTGTGGCTGGCAGTGAACCAGTGATGGTGCCTGGAGGGATCAGCCGCAGACACTCAGCGGAACCCCCCCCAACCAGTGGATGATACGTCACACCCCCTCTCCTCTCCCCCCGCCCCCCCAGGGGATGATACGTCACACCCCCTCCCCTCCCACCCCCCAGGGGATGTACGTCACACCCCCTCTCCCCTCCCCTAGGGGATGATACGTCACAGCCCCTCCCCTCCCACCCCAGGGGATGATACGTCACACCCCCTCCCCTCCCACCCCCCAGGGGATGATACGTCACACCCCCTCTGCCCCCCCCAGGGGATGATACGTCACACCCCCTCTCCCCCCCCCAGGGGATGATACGTCACACCCCTTCTCCCCCCCCCAGGGGATGATACGTCACACCCCCTCTCCCAGCCCCAGGGGATGATACGTCACACCCCTTCTCCCCCCCCCCAGGGGATGATACGTCACACCCCTTCTCCCCCCCCCAGGGGATGATACGTCAAACCCCCTCTCCTCACACCCCCAGGGGATGATACGTCATACGCCCTCTCCTGCCCCCCCCACCCCCCGCAGGGGATGATCGGTCACACCCCCTCTCCACTCCCCCCCAGGGGATGATTGGTCACACCCCCCTCTCCACCCCCTCCCAGGGGATGATAGATCACACCTCCTTCCCTCCCCCCCCCAACCAGAGGATGATTGTCAGAGAGGCGCTCTTCATTTTCTGCTTTTTTTTTCACGCCCGGGCGCGCTGTTCAGAGCTCCGATTGGTCCGCCAGTGCTAAGCCCCGCCCACAGCGCGGATCGGGCCGGAGCCGGCAAAACGCATGTGGGCGCACTGGAAAGCAGGCGCGGATCTATTTGACGCCCAGATCCGGCACTTAGACTCAAAATGGTAAAATTCCCCCCCTAATTACAATTACTAACAAACTTACTCCCCATTGAGAAAGTTAATTCTGCATCTAAGTTGATTAAACAAAATCGCTAGCAGAGTCTAGCAATCTTATAGTAGCCCTTTTCTTTTGTATCTTTGTACACGGGCCATACACGACAACCTCCATCTGGTCCGGGACCTAATCCACCATTCCCAGACGGCTGGTCTGTCGAGCGCCTTCCAGTCCCTTGATCAGCAGAAGGCGTTCGACAGGGTGGGCATTCTGCGGGCATTCGGGTTCGGGACACAATTTGTCGCCCGGATCCGATTACTGTACTCCGCCGCAGAGTGTCTCATTAAAGTTAACTGGTCCAGGACTGCACCCCTTCGCTTTGGGAGAGGAATGCAGCAGGGTTGCCCCTTGACCGGCCAACTGTATTCCATTTGCGTAGAGTCATTCCTGCACTTCTTGTGGAGGAGGTGGTCGGAGGTGGGCCTGGCATTGGGGTGGTCCTGTTGGCTTGCGCCTCATGTTCCCGGATGCAGCTGACCTGCGGATGATGCGGGAAGGCCATACCGTGTACACCGCTACGTCCTGCGCCAAGATCAACTGGGCCAAGTGTTCCAGATTCCTTGTCGGTCCGTGGCAGTTGGACCCCCTTCCGGAGGAGCTCAGGCCTTTCACCTGGAGCAGGACCAGCCTCCTCTACTTGGGAGTCCATCTTTGCCCAGTTGAGGAATCCTGGCCGGCGAACTGGCAGGAGTTGGAGACCAAAGTCACCGCTTGCCTGAGTCGCTGGACAGGACTGCTCCGAGGGTGCAAGTTCTTGTCATAAACCAGCTGATCGCCTCCATGTTATGGTACCGGCTGGTCACTTTGACCCCTCCCCCTGCCTTTGTCACCAACGTCTGGTTCTTCTGGGACAACAGACTGCACTGGGTCTCTGCTGAGGTTCTGCATCTCCCATTTGGGTAGAGTGGTCAGGCGCTGGTGTGCCTTTGCACCCAGGTGGCGACCTTCCGCCTCCAAGCCCTGCAGAGATACCTCTACATCGAGCCTCTTCCATGATGGTGTGCACTGCGAAGTATTTCTTCCGCCAGTTGCATGGGCTGAATTATGACATGCAACTCCTGTATGTAAATCTGGGGAGTCTTCAGAATTCCTTGCAGGCGTTGCCCATCTTTTACCAGGACTTTTTCAAAGTCTGGAACACGGTCGCCTCGCGACACAACTCTCCCCCGTCAGGAGTAGCGGCTCTCGTGCGAGAGCCGTTGCTCAGGAATCCGCTCATCCAACCATATAACTTCAGGTGGCAGAGAGGAGGGCCATGGACGCCGAGGTGACCAGGATCGAGGACGTGCTGGTGGCGGAGGAGTGGGCTGGATGAGCCCCCAGGAGCTGGCTGAGAACACGGGGTGGCCGTCCAGCATGCGGCCAAAGCTATCCAAGACTTTAGGGCGGTCGTGCTCGGACCCAAGGGCACATGTGGTCTCGAGGAAGTGCAACTGTGCGGTGGGATCCCGCCCGAGCATACCCTTGTTCGGACGGAATTTCACATTGGTCCAAAACCTAGACCACCCCGCCCCCCCCCCCCCCCCCCTCAGGGTCAGGTGCCCCACAGCGTGAGCCGCCTCGTGGAAATGTCCTCCGTGCCCTTTGCCACCACACAGAGGCGTTTCCTGTACGGACTGCTCCTGCACACCTTCTACTACTGTGTCCTCGCTCATCGCCCGGACATACCTTGATGGGCCTTGTTGCCACCAGGTGGCGGAGGTCCCCAGTGGAGGTCCCTCAACGGAGGGATCTCCCCCCACTACCTCGGGGACCTAGGGTGGAGGGTGCTGCATGCAGCAGTACCATACAATCGTAGGTTCTTCCGGTTCACAGGCTCCCTTTTCGCAACCTTGTGGAGTCCGTGGACCATGTTCAGTGTTATAGGCTGCACAACCTTTTCAGTTTCCTTAAAAGTCTTTTATTGATGTTTTTGTTGCACTTCAGTCCCACGCTCCTGATCTACGGGCGCTTGATGCGAAGTGGGGCGGGGAAGGAGGAGGACCACCTCGTGAACCTGCTCCTGGGCCTAGGAAGCTGTTCCATCAACAGGTCCAGTTAGCGGGTGACCAGAGGGTCATGCACCCTGACTGCCCCTCTACTGCGGCTATATTCGCGGCCCTGGAAAGGGAGCATGCAGTGTCCGAGGGCACAGTTGACGCCTTCCATGCCCGTTGAGCACTGCACGGACAGGGGTGTATTATCGACCCCTCTAATCACATTTTTATTTGATGTTTTAAGTCTCCTGTCCACTTTGTTTTTGTTTCGGGCAGTTCCCTTCCTTTTAGGGAGCTGCCCTTTTTGAGTTGTCCCTCAGTTAATTTGATTTTGTTTATTTTGTTGGTACCCTAAAAGAGGTACCCGATGAGTCTTAACAAAGAACAAAGAACAATACAGCACAGGAACAGGTCCTTCGGCCCTCCAAGCCTGAACCGATCATGTGTTCCTAACTAGACCATCCGTTTGTATCCCTCTATTCCCAGTCTGTTCATGTGGCTATCTAGATAAGTCTTAAACAATCCCAGCGTGTCTGCCTCAACCACCTTGCTTGGTAGTGCATTCCAGGCCCCCACCACCCTCTGTGTAAAATACGTCCCCCGCATATCCGTATTGAACCTTCCCCCCTTACCTTGAACTTGTGACCCCTTGTGTTTGTCATTTCTGACCTGGGAAAAAGCTTCCAACTGTTCACCCTATCTATGCCCTTCATAATTTTATAAACTTCTATTAGGTCGCCCCTCAACCTCCATCTTTCCAGGGAGAACAACCCTAGTTTACTCAATCTCACCTCATAGCTAATACCCTCCATACCAGGCAACATCCTGGTAAACCTTTTCTGTACTCTCTCCAAAGCCTCCACGTCCTTCTGGTAGTGTGGCGACCAGAACTGGGTGCAGTATTCCAAATGTGGCCTAACCAACGCTATATATGACTGCAACATCATATGCCAACTTTTATACTCTATGCCCCGTCCAATAAAGGCAAGCATGCCATATGCCTTCTTCACCACCTTTTCCACCTGTGCTGCCACCTTTAAGGATCTGTGGACTTGCACACCCAGATCCCTCTGTGTGTCTATACTCCTGATGGTTCTGCCATTTATTGTATAGCTCCCCCCTGCATTAGATCTACCAAAATGCATCACTTTGCATTTATCTGGATTAAATTCCATCTGCCATTTCTCCGCCCAATTTTCCAGCCTATCTATATCCTGCAGTATTCTCTGACAATGTTCATCACTATCCGCAACTCCAGCAATCTTTGTGTCATCCGCAAACTTAGTAATCAGACCAGCTACATCTTCTTCCAAATCATTTATATATATCACAAACAGCAGAGGTCCCAGTACAGAGCCCTGCGGAACACCACTAGTCACAGGCCTCCAATCAGAAAAAGACCCCTCCAGAAATCTTAGAATCTTAGAATTCTAAGAAATTCCAATCAGAAAAGGACCCCTCCACTGCTACCCTCTGTCTTCTATGGTCAAGCCAGTTCTGTACCCATCTAGCTAGTTCACCTTTGATCCCGTGAGATTTAACCTTTTGCACCAACCTGCCATGAGGGACCTTGTCAAATGCTTTACTAAAATCCATATTGACGACATCTACGGCCCTTCCCTCATCAATCATTTTTGTCACCTCCTCAAAAAACTCAACCAAATTTGTGAGGCATAACCTCCCTCGTACAAAACCATGTTGTCTATCGCAAATGAGACTATTCAGTTCTAAATGTGTATAGATCCTATCTCTAAGAATCTTCTCCAACAATTTCCCTACCACGGACGTCAAGCTCACTGGCCTTTAATTACCCGGGTTATTTTTGCTACTCTTCTTAAATAATGGGACCACATTTGCTATCCTCCAATCCTCTGGGACCTCACCTGTGTCCAATGAAGAAACAAAGATTTCTGTTAGAGGCCCAGCAATTTCATCTCTTGTCTCTCTCAGTAATCTAGGACAGATGCCATCTGGCCCTGGGGGTTTGTCTACCTTAATGCTTCCTAAAACACCTAACACTTCCTCCCTTGTAATTGCGATTTGTTCTAACGGGTCTACACATCCCTCTGAGACACTACCAATCAACGCGTCCCTCTCCTTTGTGAATACTGATGCAAACTATTCATTTAGGATCTCACCTACTTCCTTGGATTCTAAGCATAATTCCCCTCCTTTGTTCTTGAGAGGTCCGATTCTTTCTCTGACAACCCTCTTGTTCCTAACGTATGTATAAAATGCCTTGGGATTCTCCTTAATCCTGTCTGCCAAAGACATTTCATGACCGTTTTTTGCCCTTCTAACTCCCTGTTTGAGTTCTTTTCTACTTTCTCTGTATTCCTCCAGTGCTTCATCTGTTTTTAGCTGCCTGGACCTTATGTATGCCTCTTTTTTCTTTTTGATTAGACCCACAATTTCTCTGGTTATCCACGGCTCTCGAATCCTACCTTTCCTGTTCTTCCTTTTTACAGGCACATGCCTGTCCTGCACTCCTATCAACTGCTCCTTAAAAGACTCCCACATGCCAGATGTGGATTTACCCTCGAACAGCCTCTCCCAATCAACAGCCACCAAATCCTGCCTAATGCAGCTGTAGTTAGCCTTCCCCCAATTCAGCACCTTACCCATAGGACAACACTCATCCTTTTCCATGACTATCCGAAAGTTTACAGAATTGTGGTCACTGTTCGCCACATGTTCCCTTACTGAAACTTTGATGACCTGACCGGGCTCATTCCCCAGTACTAGGTCCAGTATAGCCCCCTCTCTAGTTGGACTATCAACATATTGTTCCAAAGAACCTTCCTGGACACATTTACAAATTCCTCCCCGTCTGGACCCCCAGCCCTAAGGGATTTCCAGTCTATATGAGGGAAATTAAAGTCTCCCACTACAACAACCCTATTTTTTCTACACCTGTCCAGAATCTCCTTACATATCCGTTCCTCAACTTCCTGTGGGCTGTTGGGAGGCCTGTAGTATACCCCCAGCATAGTGACTGCGCGCTTCCTGTTTCTGAGCTCTACCCACAGTGTCTCCTTCCAAATTGTCCACCCTCTTAATTGATGGTTAAATCAGGGAGCCCCATGCTCCCTATTTAAAACAGGCCTGG
Source organism: Mustelus asterias (assembly GCF_964213995.1). NCBI lineage: Eukaryota > Metazoa > Chordata > Chondrichthyes > Carcharhiniformes > Triakidae > Mustelus > Mustelus asterias. Next base: position 67,017,934 of record NC_135809.1, on the reverse strand, counting down.
CAGACTCCCAGCCTGTATTTAACAGGGAGCAACTTGAGATAGTATAGATGTATGGTGTAAATAAAGTAACTTGGTGACGGGACTTTCGCCTCCGTGGAGTTATTACACCAGTCAAGGGCCTGTTGGCAACAAATACTTGTGAAAGATTTTGAAGGCTGCATTCAGTTGAGTGTCATTCATCCCTCAGGGTGCTGATTGGTGATGGGCTGCCATTCAATAGGCTGCTGTGTCCAGGGGAGATGCAATACTCAAGGCCCCCATTCAAGAGAGGGAATGATCACAAGGTGGATTGTGCATGTCAGCACAACACTAGTTCTCTGCAGGGCAGCAGTGCGGACAGGATGTTCAAGGGATGGAGGGATTGCGTACCCGCATTATCCAGATCCATGGGGGTGTGAGGTGAGCAGGCAGCCATGTCTGTGTTGGGGAGAGATGGGAGAGGGGCAATGATGAGACCAGTGATGTCTCTGTGGGGGGCTTGTGGGAGCCAGCCATGAGGCCAGCGATGTGTCTGTGGGGGGGGTTGTGGGAGCCAGTCATGAGGCCAGCGATGTCACTAAAGGGGGCTTGTGGGAGCCAGTCATGAGGCCAGCGATGTGTCTGTGGGGGGCTTGTGGGAGCCAGCCATGAGGCCAGCGATGTCTCTGTGGGGGGCTTGTGGGAGCCAGCCATGAGGCCAGCGATGTCTCTGTGGGGGGGTTGTGGGAGCCAGTCATGAGGCCAGCGATGTGTCTGTGGGGGGGTTGTGGGAGCCAGTCATGAGGCCAGTGATGTCACTAAAGGGGGGTTGTGGGAGCCAGTCATGAGGCCAGTGATGTCACTAAAGGGGGGTTGTGGGAGCCAGTCATGAGGCCAGCGATGTGTCTGTGGGGGGGTTGTGGGTCCCAGCAATGAGGCTAGCGATGCCTCTGCAGGGCGGTGTGGGTCCCAGCGATATCTCAGGAGGGGGTGGGGGGGCAGTGTTGTGGGAGCCAGCAATGTGGGGTGTGGGTTGTGGGGCCAGCGATGCTTGTGGGGGCCAGCAAAGAGGCCAGCGATGTGTGTGGGGTTTTGATGACAGCGATTTGGATGCTCGGAGGTTTTTTCCGTGACCTCCCAGCGATGTACGCATGTGCGTGTCCCCACTCCATCCCGCCGATTTCAGGCTCTTTGGCTCTGCCCCCGAGCGTTTAATGAGATTCACGACTGGGCCCTCTGCAGTGCACAGAGAGTGCACAGATTCGGGTGCGAAGCTGAACTGTCAAAACTGTCACAATCCAGAATAGATTTCCTGCCACTTAAGCGCTTTTGGAAGAATCGTCCCTGTATTTTCGGGGTGTTTAATCAAAGGTTGAGGGAGCTCAGCCTTTTCTCCTTGGAGAGAGGGAGAATGAGGGGTGACCTGATAGAGGTGTATAAGATGTTGAGAGGTATTGATCAAGTGGATAGTCAGAGGCTTTTTCCCAGGGCTGAAATGGTTGCCTCAAGAGGACACAGGTTTAAGGTGCTGGGGAGTTGGTACAGAGGAGATGTCAGGGGTAAGCTTTTCACTCGGAGGGTGGTGGGTGCGTGGGATGGGCTGCCAGCAACGGTGGTGGAGGCAGGTTCGATAGGGTCTTTTAAGAGACTTTTAGATAAGTACATGGAACGTAGTCAGATAGAGGGTATAGGTAAGCCTAGTAATTGCCAAGGTAGGGACATGTTCGGCACAACTTTGTGGGCTGAAGGGCCTGTATTGTGCTGTAGTTTTTCTATGTTTCTATGTGTATTTTCAGGGTGTTTAGTCTGAGGGAGTATTTTCATTGTGTTTAATCAGAGGGAGTACTTTCAGGGTGGTTAGTCAGAGGGAGTATTTTCAGGGTGCTTCATTGGAAGGAGTGTTTTGGGGAGGTTAACTGGAGGGGTTGGATCTGTGCTATATTTGCTATCTTACATTTAGATCTAGCTGTGCTTTGACCTCGAGCTCCCTCTCCGTCTGACCTTGTCGTCTGACACCACAGATGTAATTCCTGAACTCTCACATGCTTTGAATGGGCATGGACAGCTGTAGCCAATCGCCTTCCTTTCTGCCTGTGACAAACTGCGGAGTGAGGCTGTACTTGATCAAGTTACAACTCCAACGGTCTTTGTAATTCCCATTCTCAGTGAGGCTGTGTGGCAATCTTCCCGAGTTTGAAGAAAATCTTCTCTGTGGGCATTCCTTCTCTTCTCTGGATGATTGTTGAACTCTGAACACCAGGTTTGCACCCCTCCTCCTTACTCCCACCCCTACACTGGACAAAACTCTGTCTTTTCTATGCTCCTGTTTGAAGGGAACATGGGCCAGGACCAGACTAAGCAGCAAATCGAGAAAGGATTACGTCTCTACCAATCTAACGAGACCACTAAAGCTCTTGAAATCTGGAAGCGGGTGTTAGAGAAGAGCACGGACCTGCCCGGAAGGTTCCGGGTCCTGGGCTGCCTAATCACTGCTCACTCGGAAATGGGCAAGTACAAAGACATGATGCAATTTGCTGTAACACAACTCGATGTGGCCCGAGAGATTGCAGACTCCGATTACGTCACAGAGTCGTACCTAAATCTTGCTAGGAGTAATGAGAAGCTGTGTGACTTTCCTAAGACTGTTGCCTATTGCAAGACCTGCTTGAGCATGCAAGGTACCACCGTGGGCTTGCAGTTAAATGGTCAGGTGTGTCTCAGCCTGGGCAATGCTTACCTGGGACTTAGCTCTTTCCAAAAGGCCCTGGAATGCTTTGAGAAGGCTCTGCGTTATGCACACAGCAATGATGACAAGATGCTGGAGTGTCGGGTGTGCTGCAGTCTGGGCAATTTCTACATTCAGCTGAAAGATTATGAGAAAGCTTTGTTTTTCCCTTGTAAAGGAGCCGAGCTGGTCGGTGACTATGGGAAAGGCTGGAGTCTGAAGTACAAAGCAATGAGCCAATATCACATGGCAGTCGCTTATCGGAAACTGGGTCGTTCGGAGGATGCCATGCAATGTTGTGAGGTAAAGTATATGCCACCCATATATTGGACAATGAGCGATTGTGAGTAATTCCGATAGTGGGCAGTAAAGGGAGGATAAATATGTCAGAGATTATAGTCCCTGACTTTGTCGAGACGCTTGTGAGGGAACGGATGTGAGGATCGGAGAGGGATTCTGCTCAGATACTCCCCACCCCCACAATCTGAGGCAATTTACTTTCTGGATTATGTGATTTTTTTCAAAGGGATTTTTAGGGTTCAGCAGTGCACCTTCAGAACATAAAGCAGTCAATTTGGGCATTGGCTGTGTGGAAATATTTGTGTAAATATAGAGCTGTTCAAGTGGACAGTCTGTAGGTGCCCTGTCCCTTCTGGATCAGCACAGATCATAGAGATGTGTTACTTTGAAATATTTCAAGAAAGGGAGTATTTCCATTTTCCCTCACAGGGTCTCAGATCAAGGGACCACCAATCATTTTGTGATGATTCATTCCTCAACCACTCAAACATTAATTTCGGGGTTCAGGTGCATAGCTCCTTAAATTGCCACAAACAGGTGCAGAAAATAGTCAAGAAGGCTAACAGAATGCTGGCCTTCCAATCGATAGGGATGTATATGTGTAGTGGGGAATTCTATTTCGGTGGCTGGATTACTTTAGAAAGTTCAAAAAAGCCACTTTGATTTCATCAAGGTAAATGAAACGTAATATAATTTATTTTATTTTAAAAACAGTTTTATTAAAACAGAAAACTTAAAAACGAAAATGAAAAAAACATACAATGGACAAACGAAGACTTCGGCCGAAGGGGGTTCCAAGATGGGCCCAATGGCACAACAGTACCGGTGGAGGGAATCATTCCTCCAGTGGGGAGGAGGGATCGGCTGCAGTTTGGCAGCGGAACCCCCCCAGAGGATGATACGTCACACCTCCCTCCTTCCCCCCCCCCCCCCCCCCCCCCCCCCCGCCCGCCCCCCCCCCCCCCCCCCAAAGGCACTCTTTACGACCCTATCCACCTGTGACCGTCACTTTCAGGGAATTCTGTACCTGTATTCCCAGATCCCTCTGTTCAACTGCACTCTTCAGAGTCCTACCATTTACCCTGTATGTTCTACTTTGGTTTGTCCTTCCAAAGTGCAATTCTTATGATGAAAGTGAGGAGGTGTGGGATAGAGGGAAAGTTGGCCGATTGGATTGGCTGTCTGATCGAAGACAGAGGGTGGTGGTGGATGGAAAATTTTCGGACTGGAAACCGGTTACCAGCGGAGTGCCACAGAGATCAGTGCTTGGTCCTCTGCTCTTTGTGATTTTTATTAATGACTTAGAGGAGGGGGCTGAAGGGTGGATCAGTAAATTTGCTGATGACACCAAGATTGGTGGAGTAGTAGATGAGATGGAGGGCTGTTGTAGGCTGCAAAGAGACATAGATAGGATGCAAAGCTGGGCTGAAAAATGGCAAATGGAGTTTAACCCTGAAAAATGTGAGGTGATTCATTTTGGTAGGACTAATTTAAATGTGGATTACAGGGTCAAAGGTAGGGTTCTGAAGACTGTGGAGGAACAGAGAGATCTTGGGGTCCATATCCACAGATCTCTAAAAGTTGCCACTCAAGTGGATAGAGCTGTGAAGAAGGCCTATAGTGTGTTAGCTTTTATTAACGGGGGTTGGAGTTTAAGAGCCGTGGGGGTTATGCTGCAACTGTAAAGGACCTTGGTGAGACCACATTTGGAATATTGTGTGCAGTTCTGGTCACCTCACTATAAGAAGGATGTGGAAGCGCTGGAAAGAGTGCAGAGGAGATTTACCAGGATGCTGCCTGGTTTGGAGGGTAGGTCTTATGAGGAGAGGTTGAGGGAGCTGGGGCTGTTCTCTCTGGAGCGGAGGAGGCTGAGGGGAGACTTAATAGAGGTTTATAAGATGATGAAGGGGATAGATAGAGTGAACGTTCAAAGACTATTTCCTCGGGTGGATGGAGCTATTACAAGGGGGCATAACTACAGGGTTCGTGGTGGGAGATATAGGAAGGATATCAGAGGTAGGTTCTTTACGCAGAGAGTGGTTGGGGTGTGGAATGGACTGCCTGCAGTGATAGTGGAGTCAGACACTTTAGGAACATTTAAGCGGTTATTGGATAGGCACATGGAGCACACCAGGATGATGGGGAGTGGGATAGCTTGATCTTGGTTTCAGATAAAGCTCGGCACAACATCGTGGGCTGAAGGGCCTGTTCTGTGCTGTACTGTTCTATGTTCTATCTCACACTTGTCTGCGTTAAATTCCATTTGCCATTTTTCAGCCCATTTTTCTAGTTGGTCCAAATCCCTCTGCAAGCTTTGAAAACCTTCCTCACTGTCCACTAAACCTCCAATCTTTGTATCATCAGCACATTTGCTGATCCAATTTACCACATTATCATCCAGATCATTGATTATAGATGACAAACAACAATGGACCCAACACCGATCCCTGCGGCACACCACTAGTCACAGGCCTCCACTCAGAGAAGCAATCCTCCACAACCACTCTCTGGCTTCTTCCATTGAGCAAGTGTCTAATCCAATTTACTACCTCCCCATGTATACCCAGTGACTGAACCTTCCTAACTAACCTCCCATGAGGGACCTTGTCAAAGGCCTTGCTGAAATCCAGGTAGAAAACATCCACCGCCTTCCCTTCATCCACTTTCCTGGTAACCTCCTCGAAAAACTCTAATAGATTGGTTAAACATGACGTACCACGCACAAAGCCATGTTGACTCTCCCTAACAAGTCCCTGTCTATCCAAATATTTGTAGATCCTGTCCCTTATCACACCTTCCAATAACTTGCCCACCACCGACGTCAAACTTACTGGCCGATAATTTCCCGGATTTCTTTTGGAACCTTTTTTGAACAACATGAGCCACCCTCCAATCATCCGGCACCTCCCCCGTGAATACTGACATTTTAAATATGTCTGCCAGGGCCCCTGCAAGTTCAACACCAGCTTCCCTCAAGGTCCGTGGGAATACCCTGTCCGGTCCTGGGAATTTATCCACTCTGATTTGCCTCAAGACAGCAAGCACCTCCTCCCCTTTAAGCTGTAAAGATTCCATGACCTCCCTACCTGTTTGCCCTATTTCCGTAGATTCCATGCCCATTTCCTTGGTAAATGCGGATGCAAAAAACCCATTTAGTATCTCCCCCATTCCTTTTGGTTCCGCACATAGCTCTGATCTTCAAGAGGACCAATTTTATCCCTCACTATCCTTTTGCTTCTAACATACATATAGAAGCTCTTTGGATTTTCCTTCACTCTGTCTGCCAAAGCAACCTCATGTCTTCTTTTAGCCCTCCTGATTTCCCTCTTAAGTAGCTTCTTGCACTTTTTATACTCCTCGAGCATCTGATCTGTTCCTTGCTGCCTGTACATTTCATACAACTCTCTCTTCCTCTTAATCAGTGTTATAATCTCCCTCGAGAACCAAGGTTCCTTATTCCGATTTACTTTGCCTTTAATCCTGACAGGAACATACAAACTCTGCACTCTCAAAATTTCTCCTTTGAAGGCCTCCCACTGTCCATTTACATCCTTGATGTGGAGATGCCGGTGTTGGACTGGGGTAAACACAGTAAGAAGTTTAACAACACCAGGTTAAAGTCCAACAGGTTTATTTGGTAGCAAAAGCCACACAAGCTTTCGGAGCTCCAAGCCCCTTCTTCAGGTGAGTGGGAATTCTGTTCACAAACAGGGCATATAAAGACACAGACTCAATTTACATGAATAATGGTTGGAATGCGAATACTTACAGCTCATCAAGTCTTTAAGATACAAACAACGTGAGTGGAGAGAGCATCAAGACAGGCTAAAAAGATGTGTATTGTCTCCAGACAAGACAGCCAGTGAAACTCTGCAGGTCCAAGCAAGCTGTGGGGGTTACAAATAGTGTGACATGAACCCAATATCCTGGTTGAGGCCGTCCTCGTGTGTGCGGAACTTGGCTATCAGTTTCTGCTCAGCGACTCTGCGCCATCGTGTGTCGTGAAGGCCGCCTTGGAGAACGCTTACCCGAATATCAGAGGCCGAATGCCCGTGACCATTTACATCCTTACCAGAGAACAGCCTGTACCAATCCACACTTCCCAGATCCCTTCTCATGTCATCAAATTTGGCCTTTTTCCAGTTCAGAACTTCAACCCGAGGACCAGATCTATCCTTACCCATGATCAGGTTGAAACTAATGGCATTATGATCACTGGATCCAAAGTGTTCCCTCACACTCACATCCATCACCTGCCCAAACTCATTTCCCAATAGGAGATCCAATATCGCATCCTCTCTAGTTGGCACCTCTGTATACTGATGTAGAAAATTCTCCTGAACACATTTTACAAACTCTACCCCGTCTAAACCTTTAACAGTATGCGAGTCCCAATCTATATGTGGAAAATTAAAATCCCCGACTATCGCAACTTTATGTTTCTTGCAGTTGTCAGCTATCTCTCTGCTGATTTGCTCCTCCAATTCTCGCTGACTATTTGGTGGTCTATAATACAACCCTATTAATGTGGTCATACCTTTCCTGTTTCTCAGCTCCACCCATAGGGCCTCTGTAGACAAGCTCCCTAATCTATCCTGCCTGAGTACCGCTGTAACATTTTCCCTGACCAACAATGCCACCCCCCCACCTTTTATCCCTCTGCCTCTATCCCGCCTGAAACATTGGAACCCCGGAACATTGAGCTGCCAGTCCTGCCCCTCCTGTAGCCAAGTTTCACTAATGGCTATAATGTCATATTTCCATGTGTCTATCCACGCCTTCAGCTCATCTGCCTTCCCCACAATACTCCTGGCATTGAAATAGACACACCTCAAAAGGTTATTTCCACCACACTCAACCCTTCCATTTGTGATTTTGCTTGAACTAACCTGTCTTTTTACCCCTGCTCCACTATCTGCTCTGGTACTCTGGTTCCCACCCCCCTGCAAATCTAGTTTAAACGCTCTCCAATAACACTAGCAAACCTCCCTGCAAATATATTGGTCCTCTTGTAGTTTAGGTGTAACCCGTCTCTCTTGTACAGGTCCCACCTGCCCCAGAAGAGGTCCCAATGATCCAAGAATCAGAAACTCTGCCCCCTGCACCAGTTCCTCAGCCACGTGTTCATCCGCCCAAGCATCCTACTCCTACCCTCACTGGCACGTGGCTCAGGTAGCAATCCTGAGATTACTACCCTCGGGGTCCTGCTTTTTAACTTCCTTCCAAGCTCTTTGTACTCACTCTTTTTAGGACCTCCTCACTCTTCCTACCTACGTCATTTGTACCGATGTGTACCACGACATCTGGCTGATCACCTTCCCACTTTAGAACGCTGTGCACGCGATCAGAGACATCCCTGACCTTGGCATCCGGGAGGCAACAAACCATGTGGGAGTCTCTGTCCCGACCACAGAACCTCGTGTCCGTACCTCTGACCATTGAGTCCCCTATCACTGAGCTTGACGTCCGTGGTGGGGAAGTTGTTAGAGAAGATTCTTAGAGATAGGATGTACGCACATTTAGAAAGGAATAAACTCATTAACGATAGTCAGCATGGTTTTGTGAGTGAGAGGGAGGTCATGCCTCACTAACCTGGTGGAGTTTTTTGAAGAAGTGACCAGAATGGTTGACAAGGGAAGGGCCGTGGATGTCGTCTATATGGACTTTAGTAAAGCGTTTGACAAAGTCCCTCATGGTAGGCTGGTGAAAAAGGTTGGATCTCATGGGATAAAGGTGGCTAGATGGGTGGAGAACTGGCTTGGTCACAGAAAACAGAGGGTGGTAGTGGAAGGGTCTTTTTCCGGCTGGAGGCCTGTGACTCGTGGTGTTCCGCAGGGCTCTGTATTGGGACCTCTGCTGTTTGTGATTTATATAAACGATCTGGAAGAAGGTGTAACTGGGGTGATCAGTAAGTTTGCGGACGACACAAAATTGGCAGGACTTGCAGATAGTGAGGAGCATTGTCAGAAGCTACAGAAGGATATAGATAGGCTGGAAATTTGGGCAAAGAAATGGCAGATGGAGTTCAATCCTGATAAATGTGAAGTGATGCATTTTGGTAGAAATAATGTAGGGAGGAGCTATACGATAAATGGCAGAACCATAAAGGGTGTAGATACGCAGAGGGACCTGGGTGTGCAAGTCCACAGATCCTTGAAGGTGACGTCACAGGTGGAGAAGGTGGTGAAGAAGGCATATGGCATGCTTGCCTTTATAGGACGGGGCATAGAGTATAAAAGTTGGGGTCTGATGTTGCAGATGTATAGAACGTTGGTTCGGCCGCATTTGGAATACTGCGTCCAGTTCTGGTCGCCACACTACCAGAAGGACGTGGAGGCTTTGGAGAGAGTACAGAGGAGGTTTACCAGGATGTTGCCTGGTATGGAGGGGCTTAGTTATGAGGAGAGATTGGGTAAACTGGGGTTGTTTTCCCTGGAAAGACGGAGGATGAGGGGAGACTTAATAGAGGTGTATAAAATTATGAAAGGCATAGATAGGGTGAACGGTGGGAAGCTTTTCCCCAGGTCGGTGGTGACGTTCACGAGGGGTCATAGGTTCAAGGTGAAGGGGGGGAGGTTTAACACAGATATCAGAAGGACATATTTTACACAGAGGGTGGTGGGGGCCTGGAATGCGCTGCCGGGCAAGGTGGTGGAGGCGGACACACTGGGAACGTTTAAGACTTATCTAGACAGCCATATGAACGGAGTGGGAATGGAGGGATACAAAAGAATGGTCTAGTTTGGACCAGGGAGCGGCACGGGCTTGGAGGGCCGAAGGGCCTGTTCCTGTGCTGTATTATTCTTTGTTCTTTGTTCACTACTGCTCTCCTCTTCTTCCACCCTTTTGCGCTGTAGAACCAGACTCAGTATCAGAGTTCCGGCTGTCGCAGCTTGTCCCAGGTAAAGCATCTCCCACAACAGTAACCAATTTAGTATAGCTGTTGTGGAGGCGTATGGCCACAGGGGAACCCTGCTCTGCCTGTCCTTTCACATTTCCATTTCCTCTCCTTACAGTAACCCAATTTCCCGTGATCTGCTGCTTAGGTCATCAAGCTCCTTCTCCAGTTCCCTAACACGCCTTACTAGCAGCTGCAGCTGGATGCATCTTTTGCGGGTGTTGTCACAGGGATACCGGAGGTCTCCCTGATCTCCCACATCCTGCAAGAGGAGCATTCCAACATCTTGCCTGGCATTTTTTTTACTCTGGGGAAAAACAGGAATAAGCTTTCTGGGGAAAAAAACCTACTCTCGATTCTGCCTGTTCTCGCCTAAGCCCGTTGAGACAAAGCCCTTCAGCTCTCACTCTGCTCCCTGCTCACTCCGCTGCCCGCTACAATGCTGCCCGCTGAAATAGTGCGGCCTGCTTTTAAACCTCCCGCACGCTAAAAAAAAACACTCCAAAAAACCCTTCCCAGAACACGCCTATGCATGTCATGTGCCTCTTTCTTCTTCTTGACCAGGGTTCCCTACTTCTACCAGCCTTGCCCTTCACTCTCAGAGGAACATGCTTACCCTGAACCCTGGTTAACACACTTTTGAAAGCCTTCTACTTACCAGACGTCCCTTTGCCTTCCCACAGATTCCCCCAATTATTTTTGAAAGTTCCTGCCTGATACCATCAAAATTGGCCTTGCCCCAATTTAGAATTTTAACTTTTGGACCAGACCTATCATTCTCCATAGCTATCTTAAAACTAATAGAATTATGGTCACTGGTCCCAAAGTGATCCCTCACTAACACTTCTGTCACCTGTCCTTCCTTATTTTTTAAGAGGAGGTCATTGCTAATTGCTAATTGTTAATTGCTAATGCCTACAAATTGAATAATCCCTTCAAGATGTTATGCTGCAGTTTTACAAAACTCTAGTTCGACTCCACTTAGAGTACTGTGAGCAAATATGGGAGTCTCACCTTATAGGAAGAATGTTTTGGCCCGAGGGGGAGTTAGGCCACAGATCAGCCATGATCTTATTGAATGGCGGAGCAGGCTCAAAGGGCTGAATGGCCTACTCCTGTTCCTATTAACTCAAAACTCAATTTCAACCAGCTGGAAGACAGCAAAAGTAACAGTAAGCTGTTGACATGCTGCCCTGACAGCGCGCACCCATGTGCAGCCCCATTGATGGTGGATCATTTTTGAATGTAAAGTCGATGATATTTTTCGGCTGTTCTGGACATTGGCATTATCATGGATATTGATTATCTGCGTTACTTGTTGGGGGTTATTGGGAATAATGATATTTTTATGGTTTTAATCGGGCTGTTATAATCCAAGTTGATGTTATAATGGATGGGAATGATTCCAGAATGGAACCCTGACTCAAAAGACTGTAACTGTCACATTTTCTGTAAAATGTGGAGGAGTGGAGTCACAGGAACATGTTTTAACAAATATAAATCCATTAAAACTACTTGGGTTTCCTAAAACCTCCCCTTTTGAAAGAAAGAAATCTTTATAACCAAGAAGATTTATCTACAATGGTGTTGCATCCAATTTATACAAACTTATCAGAAATATCTAACCTCATGACGTATTACATTATACAAGATTTTAGTTCACAGTTACATATATTATCTAATTATAATTATTTAATGAGAACAAAGACAATACAAAGAAAAATACAGCACAGGAACAGGCCCATTGGCCCTCCAAGCCTGCGCCGATCATGATGCCTGCCTAAACTAAAACAGTATGCACTTACAGAGTCCGTATCCTTCCATTCGCATCCTATTCATATAGTCGTCTAGATGTCCCTTAAATGCTGTTATCGTACCTGCTCGCACCACCTCCCCAGGCAGCGAGTTCCAGACATTCACCACCCTCTGTGTAAAAAACCTTGCCTCACACATCTCCTCTAAACTTTTCCCCATGCACCTATGTCCCCTAGTACTTGACTTTTCTATCCTAGAAAAGAGCATCTGACTGTCCACTCTGTCCATGCCACTCAATCTTATAGACCTCTATCAGGTTGCCCCTCAACCTCCGTCATTCCAGTGAGAACAAACCAAGTTTATCCAACCTCTCCTCATAGCTAATACCCTCTAGACCAGGCAACATTCTGGTAAACCTCTTCTGTATCCTCTCCAAAGCATTTACATCCTTCTGGTAGTGTGGCGACCAGAATTGTACACAATTGACCTGCCAATTTTTATACTCAATGCCCCGACCGATAACGGCAAGCATGCCGTATACTTTCTTGACTATCTTATCCACCTGCTTTCAGTGATCGGTGGACATGTACACCCAGATCTCTCTGCCTGTCAATTCTCCTAAGGGTTCTGCCATTTACTGTATAATTCTTACATGCTCTGGACCTTCCAAAATGCATTATCTCACACTTGTCCGGATTAAACTTCATCTGCCATTTCTCCGCCCAAGTCTCCAACTGGTCTATATCTTAGAACATAGAACATAGAAAAACTACAGCACAAACAGGCCCTTCAACCCACAAGTTGCGCCGGTCATGGCCCTACCTACCTAGGCCTATATATAGGCTTACCTATAACCCTCAATCCTATTAAGTCCCATGTACTCATCCAGAAGTCTCTTAAAAGACCCTGTCGAGTTTGCCTCCACCACCATTGACGGCAGCCGATTCCACTCATCCACCACCCTCTGAGTGAAAAACTTACCCCTGACATCTCCTCTGCACCTACTCCCCAGCACCTTAAACCTGTGTCCTCTCGTAGCAGCCATTTCAGCCCTGGGAAAAAGCCTCTGAGAATCCACCCGATCTGTACCTCTCAACATCTTGTACACCTCTATCAGGTCACCTCTCACCCTTCGTCTCTCCAAGGAGAAAAGACCGAGCTCCCTCAACCTATCCTCATAAGGCATGCCACCCAATCCAGGCAACATCCTTGTAAATCTTCTCTGCACCCTTTCAATAATTTCTACATCCTTCCTGTAATGAGACGACCAGAACTGAGCACAGTACTCTAAGTGGGGTCTGACGAGGGTCTTATAAAGCTGCATCATTATCTCCCGACTCCTAAACTCAATCCCTCGATTGATGAAGGCCAGCACACCATACGCCTTCTTAACCACCTCCTCTAACTGCGAGGCCGATTTAAGAGTCCTATGGACCCGGACCCCAAGGTCCTTCTGATCCTCTACACTGCTAAGAGTCTTACCCTTGATATTATACTCCTTCATCCCATTTGACCTGCCAAAATGTACCACTACGCATTTATCTGGGTTGAAATCCATCTGCCACTTCTCTGCCCAGTCTTGCATCCTATCTATGTCACACTGCAGCTTCTGACATCCCTCCAAACTATCCACAGCACCACCAACCTTCATGTCGTCGGCAAACTTACCAACCCATCCCTCCACTTCCTCATCCAGGTCATTTATGAAAATGACAAACAGCAAGGGTCCCAGAACAGATCCCTGGGGAACTCCACTGGTGACCGACCTCCATTCAGAAAAAGACCCATCTACAACCACTCTCTGCCTTCTGCAGGCAAGCCAGTTCTGGATCCACAAGGCAACAGCCCCTTGGATCCCATGCCCTCTCACTTTCTCGAGAAGTCTTGCATGGGGGATCTTACCGAACACCTTGCTGTATCTTGCTGTATCCTCTGACAATCCTCCTCACTATCTGCAACTCCACCAAATTTTGTGTCGTCTGCGAACTTACTAATCAGCCCAGCTACATTTTCCTCCAAATCATTTATATATACTAGGAACAACAAAGGTCCCAGAATTGATTCCTGTGGAACACCGCTAGTCACAGCCTTCCACTCAGAAAAGCACCCCTCTACTGCTACCCTCTGTCTTCTATGGCCAACACAGTAAGAAGTCTCACAACACCAGGTTAAAGTCCAACAGGTTTATTTGGTAGCAAAAGCCACTAGCTTTCGGAGCGCTGCCCCTTCGTCAGGTGAGTGGGAGTTCTGTTCACAAACAGGGCATATAAAGACACAAACTCAATTTACAAAATAATGTAAGTCCAACGCCGGCATCTCCACATCATGACTTCTATGGCCAAGCCAGTTCTGTATCCATGTTGCCAGCTCTCCTCTGATCCCATGTGACTTCACCTTTTGTACCAGTCTACCATGAGGTACCCTGTCAAAGGCTTTACTGAAGTCCATGTATACAACATCCACTGCCTTTCCCTCATCTATCATCTTCATCACTTCCTCGAAAAACTCGATCAAGTTAGTGAGGCACACCCTCCCCTTCACAAAACCATGCTGTCTATCACTAATAAGTCAATTTGTTTCCAAATGTGAGTAAATACTGTCCCTAAGAATCTTTTCCAATAATTTCCCGACCACTGACATAAGGCTCACAGGCTTATAATTTCCTGGATTATCCCTGCTGCCCTTCTTAAACAATGGAACAACATTGGCTATCCTCCAGTCATCTGGAACTTCACTTGTAGCCAATGACGTTGCAAAGATTTTTGTCAAGGCCCCAGCAATTTCCACCCTTACCTTCCTCCGTATTCTGGGATAGATCCCATCAGGCCCTGGGGAATTATCTACTTTGATACTTTTTAAGACACCCAGTACTTCTCCCTTTTTGATATCAACATGACCCAGAATATGTACACACCCTACCCCAGGTTCCTCATCTATCAAGTCCCTCTCTTTGGTGAACACTGAGGCAAAGTATTCATTTAGTATCTCACCCATTCCCTCCACTATCCTTGTAATAATTTTAACAGAATCATCAGAATCTATACATGGTTACATTTTTAAAACTCGAGTCTTGTATTTTTCCCCTTCTGATTTCCAGTTTTCAACTCCGAAAATAATGTTTCATTTAAGTCTACAGCGCAATTGTCATTTTTTGTCATTTGAATGCACAGTTCCATTCCCAAACCCACTTTCAAAATTTACATGTGGTAAATTTGCATTTTGGCTTAACACTCAAAATGTCATTTGTGTGCATTTACATCTCATTTATTCTCTTATCAAAATCTCATTTAGTTGTTTCAAGAATGCTGTTAAGCTGCTTCATATGTTCACTCAGAATAATTTCATATTCTTGCTTTGTTTGTTCTTTAAACTTTTTGTGATCTTGTTGTTTTGCTCAGTCACATTTCAACTGAGTTATTTTCAATTCTGTTTGAGCCACGTCAATCACCTTCTATCTCTAAAGTTTCCTAATTTGTTCTAATCCTTTTGCACGATTTCTGAACTATTTCAGTCCAGTTCTCAGTGGAGCTTGAATGGTCATTGGAAAACTGTTCACTTGCCTTTCTTCCAACTATTAAACCTGGTGTAGTATTATCAACAAGCATTTTAAAATCAGTGTCCCTGATCTTTGACTCAGAACTTCTGGTTGACAAGTCGTAACTTCCTGTTTTACAGGCACTTTGTTTTCTTATTCTCCATTACTGCTGATTTTCATACCTCAGTAATATCGTTTGCTCAACTTGATCACTATTTAACAATGTGATTTTATTCACAGGAACATATTTTGAATTGTGACACTCCATACCATCCAACTTCTTCTTCATTTCCTCCATTCTGCTTTGAAATTCAAAAACCTCATTGTTCTTCTCATGATGACGTTCAAACGGTTCGTTAGTTTTGCTTTTTAATCCTGCATTCAACCAATTATTCTGATTTACCAGAACCTCCTTTTCTTGTTCAAGGCATTTTCTACAACATTTCATCAATATTTCTTTTGCTTGAAGTTCATCAAGTTTTAACTGAAGATTGACCTTTGCTAAGTTTGCTTTTTCAAGTTTATCCTTTAGACAGTTCAAATCCTCAATCAAATGTTCCACTTTCACTGACTGATTCTCAATTGTTTCAACCAATTCTCTTTTTTTCACTTGCAAATTCCTCTTTCATACATGAAAGTTGATTTTCAGTGTTAATTAAGTTTTCCTTCAATTGCTTGTTATCCGCAATAAGCATCTCATTTTTCCCCACAGTAAGAACATAAGAACATAAGAAATAGGAGCAGGAGTAGGCCATCTAGCCCCTCGAGCCTGCCCCGCCATTCAATAAGATCATGGCTGATCTGACGTGGATCAGTACCACTTACCCGCCTGATCCCCATAACCCTTAATTCCCTTACCGATCAGGAATCCATCCATCCGCGCTTTAAACATATTCAGCGAGGTAGCCTCCACCACCTCAGTGGGCAGAGAATTCCAGAGATTCACCACCCTCTGGGAGAAGAAGTTCCTCCTCAACTCTGTCTTAAACCGACCCCCCTTTATTTTGAGGCTGTGTCCTCTAGTTTTAACTTCCTTACTAAGTGGAAAGAATCTCTCCGCCTCCACCCTATCCAGCCCCCGCATTATCTTATAAGTCTCCATAAGATCCCCCCTCATCCTTCTAAACTCCAACGAGTACAAACCCAATCTCCTCAGCCTCTCCTCATAATCCAAACCCCTCATCTCCGGTATCAACCCGGTGAACCTTCTCTGCACTCCCTCCAATGCCAATATATCCTTCCTCATACAAGGGGACCAATACTGCACACAGTATTCCAGCTGCGGCCTCACCAATGCCCTGTACAGGTGCATCAAGACATCCCTGCTTTTATATTCTATCCCCCTCGCAATATAGGCCAACATCCCATTTGCCTTCTTGATCACCTGTTGTACCTGTAGACTGGGCTTTTGCGTCTCATGCACAAGGACCCCCAGGTCCCTTTGCACGGTAGCATGTTTTAATTTGTTTCCATTGAGATAGTAATCCCATTTGTTATTATTTCCTCCAAAGTGTATAACCTCGCATTTATCAACGTTATACTCCATTTGCCATATCCTCGCCCACTCACTCAGCCTGTCCAAATCTCTCTGCAGATCTTCTCCGTCCTCCACACGATTCACTTTTCCACTTATCTTTGTGTCGTCTGCAAACTTCGTTACCCTACACTCCGTCCCCTCCTCCAGATCATCTATATAAATGGTAAACAGTTGCGGCCCGAGTACCGATCCCTGCGGCATGCCACTAGTTACCTTCCTCCAACCGGAAAAACACCCATTTATTGCGACTCTTTGCTTCCTGTCGGATAGCCAGTCCCCAATCCACTTTAACACACTACCCCCAACTCCGTGTGCCCTAATCTTCTTCAGCAGCCTTTTATGGGGCACCTTATCAAACGCCTTTTGGAAATCCAAAAACACCGCATCCACCGGTTCTCCTCCATCAACCGCCCTCGTCACATCTTCATAAAAAGTAGTTTCCAAAAGTTTGTTAGGATCACTATGATCAACTGCCTGTTGCAATACAGTTGTCGTCACATTACTATAAGCCAAATCATTACCTAGGATGAAATCTATTCTTCCAACTGGTAATTTAGGAGTAATTCCCACTGTAATAATTCAATTTGCAAAGTTACTAAGTTTACACAAAGAAACACATCACTTCCATTAACATCCCTTAATACATTTTCCTTCATAAAACTATCTGGAATATAAATTGTATCATCAGCTACCATCAATGATTGATCTGCTCCTGCATCCCTCAAAATGTTAATTTGTTTACATATTTTGTTGGATGGGTACTTCTCCCTTTGAAACAAAACATCCAGAACCTTCAATAGCCTGATTTTCTTCACCAGTACTCAACTATCTTGAGATTTATCCCCCCTCACACTGATTCTGAAGGGGCACATTTCTCCAGCACCATGGCTACAGTTTTAATACCCATTTCATTTTCAGGTGCCTTCTTTCCTGTTACTGCAACAGTTACTTCAGTTTAATTTCCAACAATCTGCCCGACATGTCCACTTTGTTACAATGAAAACACTTAGGCCTCCAAATGCTACTTCCATCCATAGCAGCTTCCCATTTGATCTCAGGTGAAATTTTCTGACCATTCCCAACTGTTCCACTTCTTTTTTGACTATCTTCCTTCCTCATTCCCACCTTCTATCCTTTTCAGGTTTAAAAGGATAACAGAAAAAAAGTTTGGTTCTATGGATCATTTCATAGTCATCAGCTTGCTCTGCTGCCTGTCTTATCAGTTTTAATGTTTTGTTCCTCATCATTCACCCTAATAATCAGAGTAAGTGAATCTTTGTTTTCTCTATCTTTAACGCCCTTATCAAATGGTCAAAATTATTTTGGTTCACCCTCTCAAATCGAGTATGAGTTCAGGCTGTTTTCTTTATCCTAAAACTTCTGCCTGTATGTCTCAGGAACCAACTCTACTAAGCACTAAGGATAACTTTCTTTACTACATTGTAATCTACAGATATTTCTTCTGACAATAATTCATTTACTTCACTAACCCTACCTACCAGTCTACTTTAATGTCCAAATTTCTTGTGGCCATTTCATCTGTTTAACTCTCTTTTCAAAAGAAATAAAGAATTCTTCCACATCCTTTTCCTCAAATGTTGGTAGACCTTTAAATATTTCTCTGCTAGGTTCATGTCTAAAACTACACTCTTCATCAACCTGCTCTGGTCTCTGTTTGCCAGCATTTTAAGCAAAACTTCTTCCTTTGCTTAATTGGTAATTAATTTCAATTACCAATGATGTGGTAATTGAAATTAATTCTTTCAATTACCACATCAAGTTTTCTCAGTTCCATTTCTCTTTCTCTTTTTCCTTTTCCTGCATTTCTAATTGTTTAATTTGTAATTGAATTTTAGCTCATTCAGTGTCCTCACTTTTTGGAGAACTTGGTCTATCTGATAACCTTTGCAATTTTAAATATTTCATTAGACTTTTAACAATGTCAGCTTTCCTTACCCCTGCAGGTAATCCCAACACCAATTTATCTGCCAATTCAGTTAACTTACTTTTGGTTACTTTCTGTAAACCAGCCAGGGTTACATCTTCCAGAAAGCCTTAGAAATTTCCAACACCATTTTGGATTCTAAACGTGTACAATATACCCCACAGTAATTGCAGTTCCTGTATCGAGTACTTCAGTACCCTTCTTAAACTTTTTAAGGATTCACAGATCCCACCTTTTAACAATAAATCCCAGAACAGGTTTTATTATTCACCATCCACTAACTTGTTTTCCATGTTTCAAAACGTCCCAATGAATTACTGCTAATCAGCATCCAATAACTCTTTCTCCACATTTTCAAATCTTGTTCAACTTTTGGGTCTCTCTTCTTTTAAGTTCAGTTTTCCTAAGACATTTCTGTCCCAATTCTCTGGTTATCTGAACTGTATCTGGTTCTTTGCAAAGTCTGCCTCTTTGCAGCTCCCTTGTCCAGTGCAGCTTGCTTTTTTTAAACATGGTGAAGTTGAGAAATGTTCACTCCCCAACATCCTATTTTCAACTGCAAACAAAGTCAGCCGAAACTAAATTCAAACAGCCTTTCTACCTTAAAAATGCTCCCAGTTGCTAAGTAATGGTCACATGTTCCTTCCAACTTACTTACTTTTCACGCTGTAACTCTGAGCATAATAGAGGTACTGTTGAATTGGGCAAAGCCCTATGCATACAAATATCTTTGTCTAGCAATAATTCAATTGTAGGTTTTACCTTTGCCTTTCCTTCCACAGTAACATTAAATTGAAACCAATTAAAATTATACCTTATTTCCAATGTTTACCAATACAAACATAAATCCCTTAAAACTACCTTGGTTTTTCTAACTGGGCATATTAGGGTTGTTGGAATTATCGGGGTTCTGGGGGACATCATGGTTATTTGGGTTCTGGGTGATATAGTGTTTTGGGTCTGGCGTTATTGAGGTTTGTGTACATTGACGTATGTGATGACGTGCATAGAATTATTCAATGAAGTTCGGAAGTGATTTTGCTGACCGTTTTGCAGTTGTGTTGTGTAGATTCTTGTTGGGTAGGCCAATTTGATCTTGAATATTTTTGATGTGTTTCCTTCCCTTAGGAATCGATGAAGATCGCAATACAACACCGAGATCGACCTTTGCAGGCTCTCTGCCTGCTCTGCTTTGCTGACATTCATCGACATTGCATTGATGCTGTGGTAAGCTGGAGGAGGCAGTGGCCACGGACGAGTAATCTTGAGGCCCTGGCTAATGCTCTGGGGATATTAGTTGAAAACCCAGCAGGGCAGCTGGTTTTTAATACTGGAATTGAAGGCTGGTCACTGTAACTCTGCTGCTGCATTCTGGGAGTCAGATTTGGTTCTCATATTTTGGGGGGGATGTGAGGGTCACTGACAGGCCCATTGCTATTTGCTGTTAGTGTAGGTGTATCCACTGTTAAAGACCAGTTCAGAACCTCCAAGGTATTTTATGAAGTTAGCCTAGACCCTAAACTTTTGATTTTGGCATTAGGGCGAGCATAAGGTATGATTCAATTGACCCACTAGGAAGCTTTTATTTAAAAAAAAACTATTTAAGAACACGGTTAGAATATAACAAAAAGAATTAGCATAACTTTTACCAATTAAAATACTTAAACATGACAAAGTATAATTCTACTGAATTTCCCCCTGTGGAACAGTCTAGAACAAGAGGTGATAGATATGAGTGAGAGGCGGTAGGTTCAAATCTGAGATGAGGAGAAGCTACTTCTCGGAGGGTTGTGAATCTGTGGAACTCAATGCCCCAGAGTGCAGTGGAGGCAGAACCATCAACAGATTTAAGAAAGAGATAGATATGTTTCTGATGAAAAGTGAGATAAAGGGCGATGGGGAGCAGGCAGGAAAGTGGAGTTGAGACCTGGATAAGATCAGCCATGATCATATTAAATTGTTAAATGGCGGAGCGGGCTTGATGGGCTAAATTGCCTACTCCCACTCCTAATTCCTATGTTCCTGTGTTTATTTCAACTTTGCAGTATCCCCCACAGACATGAATCTCTTTTGAACCAGTTAGCACAGAACCCAAAGATGCTTGTGTATTTTTTCCAGCCTTCTGACACTTCTGGAGTGTGATCCAGACAGACCTGTCTTCTAATTCTCATGCAACAACTTCCAGAGAAAGCCCCACACCCAGACAGTAGAATCTCAGAGAAAAAGGCTTATTTCTTGGCAGATTCCAGTCTCCACTTTGGACAAAGCAAGAGATACAGAGAAAGCAATGTCTCTCTAACTATCCCAAAAGCAGATGGCCTTGAATTCTCTGTGAAAACTTAGCCCCACCCTGTCATATTACCCTACCTGTCAATCAACCCAATCAAGCCTACTATGCAACATCCCTGGGAAAACACAAAACAACAGAACCCTGCATTAATTCAGATCAAAACAAACAATGCATCAATAAAGATCAATAATACAGTACTACTGGATCCAAACAAAATGGCTTAAATAAAATGGAACGGATGAGTAAACACATTCAGCATAGAAACATAACTAAAATGCAATTCTTTAATTTCCTAAGGGGGGAAGTGTGATAATGCCAGCATCATCACACTTCCCCCCTTAGGAAAAAATGAACCATCAATATTCAAAGATGGCTTCATTTTCCAAAATCTCTGGTTTCACACTATTAGTACTCTGATATGTAATACATTAAAAAAAATTAAAACATGCAAACATAACATTAGTATAGTCCATTTCAGTCCTTCTCTTCCATCATTGAACATTCCTCCTCCTTTCATCATGCTGCCTCCTCTTTCCTTTCCAAAATCCTCCTTCAGTCCTTAATCATGCTTTGATTCCAAGTCCAAATTTAATTTTGTAGTTATGATCATACATTAGCTCTGGTAATGTCTTTATAGAGCCAGGCAGGATCAGGAGGCATGCCATGGTGGCACAGTGGTTAGCACTGCTGCCTCACAGTGCCAGGGACCCGGGTTCAATTCCAGCCTCGGGTCACTGTCTGGGTGGGTTTCCTCCGGGTGCTCTGGTTTCTTCCCACAGTCCAAAGATGTGCAGGTTTGGTTGATTGGCTATGGTAAATTGCCATGTAGTGACAGGGGGATTAGGACTGTAAATATGTGGGGTTACGGGGATGGGACGTGGGTGGGATTGTTGTTGATGCAGGCTCAATGGACCAAATGGCCTCCTTCTGCACTGTAGATTCTATAATATTACATTGGATGAAAACTGGCTTTTTTTTTACTTTCCTTTGCTGAGTCTAACCAGGTCTTTTGATTGTCAAAGTCCCAAAATCTGAAATTGAAATAATCTTCTCCCAGAGGATTGAATTGCTCACAAACCATGTCAAAGAGAGCCTATTCCTTGACATAATATCTCAACTTCATATGTGTATGGTCAGGACCATTCAGAAAAGGCATTTTATCTTTGTCCCCTTTCTTATTAAATGGTCTTAGTTCCTCTACCAGGCAGTCCAACTCCTTTGTTTGTTCTGGATCTTCACCATCACTTTCTGCACACTCTTCGACAAAGACTTAACTTGTAGATTGTCTTCCCTGCTGTCAGAACCTATTGCAACCATGGTTCCAGAGATCACCTTGGCAGTTACGCTGCTGTGACAACCATTGTAAGTTACTCGAACACCAGCTGTGAACAGTAATGTTTCACTGGGTATCCACATCTGTGCAAACTGAACAGATTCAATACCCTAGCAGTTCATTTCAAATGAAGGTACAGTTTCAGCAAACAGTCTCACTTCACCCCATTATCTTTTTCTTTGATTTGCAGTAGGATGGGGCAGCATGATGACACAGTGGTTAGCACTGCTGCCTCACAGCACTAGGGACCTGGGTTCGATTCCCGGCTTGGGTCACTGTTGTGCAGAGTTTGCACTTTCTCCCCATGTCTGTGTGGGTTTCTTCCCGATGCTCTGGCTTCCTCCCATATTCTGAAAGATGTGCTGGTTAGGTGCATTGGCCACGCTAAATTCTCCCTCAATGTGGTGCCAGAGTGTGGTGGCTAGGAGATTTTCATGGTAGCTTCATTGCCGTGTTATTATAAGTCTACTCGTGATATTAATAAGTAAACTTAAAATACTTCTGCTCCTCAATCTCCATCTTGAGATCACAGATGATTATTGAGTCATCTATATTTTCCTTTGCATAGAGGATGAGTTATTTTTAACAATCCTGCAATTTATGTTCAGGTAATTTGAACAACTCAGGAATTGGTTCAACTCGGTCAACATCTCTAGAATCTGCCTCCCCTCCTGCTCACTTTTCATATTCGCATCATTGTCCAGTGACTGGTTCTCCTCCTCCACCTTCACCAGTTTTATATGATTAATTGAGACTTTCAGCTGCGATATCTCAGCCTGAGCAAATATCAACATCCCCTTCTGAACCTATGCCAATTTAAGAGGATTAAGTCGACACAGATATTGCTCAATTGGAAAAGCATTTTCTATAATTACCTCATTCACAATTATTTCACTCCTTCCCAGCTTATTCCCACATGTATCTTCATGTAATTTTGATAATTGTTTCAGGTCATTTCGATTTTCCTCCGGAAGGTCACTCAATAATATATTCTAATTTCAGATAACTTCCTTATTATCCAATTTAATATGAGGATGATCAAATTCAGAATCATCTGGATTTGGGTTCTTCACTAACCACTAACAGATCCTTCTTCTTCTTTCCTTCCCTATCAAAACATTGGACCCGATTTTACCATTTTGATTCTAAGTGCTGAATCTGGGAATGTTTCAGATCCGACTTTTAGACCCGTTCTCCAGCGTCCCCCATATGCACACTGCCTGAAAAAAAAATCAGTGATTCTGAATCGCGCTGTAGAAGCCTCTCAGCAGGGCTTATCGCGCCTGAAATGCTGCTGCTCGGAGTTTTCAACTGCGCATGTGCAGTTTTAAAAAAAAGAAAAATGCTCCCTTGCCACATCGCTCCCAGGCCTGATAATGCCTCCCCCCTGACCCCACAGACATTGCCCCACCCCCACAACATAATCGTCCCCCTTATCCCCCCCGCTACCCAGACCGATCGCAGAGTGGCAGTGGACCCCCCCTTTCCCCCCACCGATTGCCCCCCCCCCCCCCCCACCGATCTGAGTCAGAGAGCCGCCGGAAGCTCTGAACTTACCTCCTCACAAGCTGGAGCGCCCGAATCGGACCTTTGCGGACCATGTCAGTTTCACGCCAAATCTGGATGGGCGAACACGGCGGTAAAGGGGGAAGTGCCGGTAAGTTTGGACGTCCAGTCCATTAAGTCAATTTAAATGCATGCAAATGCATTTAAATTGACATCGCATCCATTTCGGGCGCGGTCCAGATGTTGGCCATTTTCGGCAATTGGTAAGGGGGGAATCGGCGCGGATGACGCTACTTGCCTCATGCCCGACTTTACCAAGTTTTCGGGCTGAAAATGGGCGCAACTTGATGGTAAATCGGGCCCATTGTGTGTGCATATTCACATGACACACTGAGCTTTCCTTCTATCTGGTGTTTCAATCAAATAATTCACCTCACTCAATTTCCTTTTAATCTGATAAGGCCACTAAACCTTGCTTTTAAATGTTCACCGACCATTGGTAATGTTATGAAGCGGAGGTTGATTCCCTCTCTGAAAACTAACACCAAAACACCCAGAGAGGAGTACCTCGCCTCATAATCTGTAAATAGTGTGCATGAAGTGGTGTGAACTGTTCTTCAGCAACTTCTAATGGTTAAATACAAAATAAATCCCTGACACTCACTAAAATCAACATGTAAAAATTTATTAATGTAAGGGACTGAGGAAAATTTGTGGGGAAGACAGTTACCAGTGTTCTTTGTCCCTGGTGGGCTCCAGTGTCCTGTTTGCCGGGTGGGTGCTGTGAACAGGATGCTGTTGGTTGAGTGATGTGGGCTGGGCCAATGGGATTGCTCTGGGGGCGGGAGGAAAAAAAAAGGCGCCAGGAAGTGAAGCAGTGCAGAGAGAGAGGCAGAGCTGGAGAGGCAGAGCTGGAGAGGCAGAGCTGGAGAGGCAGAGCTGGAGAGAGAGAGCTTTTTCCAGGCAGGGAGAATTCGGTTTGGAGTGAGAGGCAGCCAGGCGTTCCCCTGCCTGTTCTTTTCATTACTGCCGAGGAGGACAGCATTCAGCGCACTCGACCTACGTTGCTGCACGGATAGCTCGCGGCACCTCTGCCTCCTGCGGCATCATCTTCCACACGTGTGTCTCTTCTGGACTGTGTGTGGGTGTCGTGGGTAACTGGTGGGGACTATACAGTCCAACTGGAACAGTATCTACGAATGTGTTACAGAGGATGAGTTTCTCCATATGTGCACCAACGGTTATAGATCAGAGCTCACTGTTTTATGTCTGTTAATGATATGTGTTATTAAATTTATTTTTGATATTCCGACTTACAGTACTGACATTTATGGGTAAACAGGGAATTAGCCAAATCAACATCAACCGCTAGGAATTCGGGATCCTGTTGATTGAATATTTAAATAGTAGCCCCATATAGTGGTCAGCAGGGGTTACATTTTTGGAGGCACCGCTGGGATCATTCCTGTTTACCCATAAGGTCAAATATATTTTTTTCCCCCGTCAGTCAGTAACAGTTAACCCAGTAATTACAACAGGAAAAGTTTTACAGTGTTAGTAGCTCACTTAAGACAATGTATTTTTCACAGGCTGCTGACTGGAGCCGCCAAAAGAACATCAGTCTTTCTCGTGGCATATTACTGAGCAATGTGCCAATAGATACTCGTGAGGAGACCATTGCTAGGGTCTTAAATACAGTGAAAGTCTTTGGTCGCACCAAGATTTGTGGTCGCCGTGGGGATTCTACTGGCACACAGTTGTTCATACTAGTGGAGACTAGCATTGATTTAACCCCTGATACTGTACCTCCAGATGTAGGTATTGAAGGAGAAGTTGGGCCATGGGCTGTGCATACGGTAGAAAGCTTGGACAAACAGGATGTGCTGTTCCTGAAGAGGATGCTTTCCATACAAAGCTGTTGTTACTACTACAACAGGAAGGCAAGTCAATGAAGGATTTTCAGGCCATAGTATCAGAAAATCAAGCTCCCAAAGTGGATGTGAACATGGATTTAGTGACTGCTATTGGCAAACTGGTGGACAAGTGCAACCAAGTGTCTACCGATGGGCCTAGCTACAGAAAGCTGAGACTGTTTTCAGGACTGAAACCTGTACCCCCAGGTGAGGAAGAATACGATGTCTGGATGGAGCAGGCTACCCAGATGATCAATGAGTGGCAATGCACTGATGCTGCCAAGAGACAGCGTATAGTGGAGAGTTTAAAAGGGCCTGCTGCTGACATCGTTTGATTTTTGAAAGTTAGCACTCCCACTGCTACGGCCACCAATTATTTATCTGCTCTGGACACAGCTTATGGCACCACAGAGAGTGGAGCCGACATCTTGGCCAAGTTCAGACACACATACCAGGATGAAGGAGAAAAACTCTCTGCTTTTCTATATCGCCTTGACAAACTTCTCCATCGTGCTCTTCTTCAGGGAGGAATTACGGCTGCAGACATGAATCGAGCTCGGCTGGAACAGCTAGTCAAGGGTGCACTCACTCGAGACATGGTTGCTCTGTGTGTAAGGATGAGCCACACCCTGGACAAACCCCCTTCCTTCTTCCAGCTGATGCGGGAGGTAAGAGAGGAGGAAAATTTGATTAGCGCCAGAGAAGGGGTGAAAGCTACTGCCACCGCAGCCACCGCCAGTGTACCGCAGTCTGAGTTGAACAGCCTACGAAATGAGGGAAGGGAACTGACTTCTCAGGTGGCCAGACTGTTGAGCGCCGTTCCAGTTACCCCTACATCTGAAAGTACGACAGCAAGGACTGGGTCCGTACAGCAAGCGCCGGAAGCTGCTGTTCAGGACGCGTCGCCCCGAGTGAAAATGTCCAAACCACTGCCAGCAGGAATCTTTTGCTACAGGTGTGGGCAAGATGGGCATACAAGGAGAGAGTGCAAAGAACTCGAGCATCTGAAGAAAGTGAATCAGAAGCTGATCAAAGCAAGCAGACAGCAGGGAAACTTCTCAGGAGCCATGTGAAGGAACGGTGCTTGGTTCCGTGTGAAATACGTTCCACCCACTGTCCACCCCCAGCAAGGCTCAAAACAGTTACCTGCAGGATTAGTGGGGCCCATCTCTGGTGTACCTGTGCAAATAGAAGGAGTTTATGCAAGAGCTTTGCTTGACAGTGGCTCCCAAGTAACCATTTTGTATCGCAACTTCTACGACACCTACCTGAAACACTTACCTCTCCAGCCACTTAAAGAGCTGGAAATATGGGGTTTAAGCTCTCACCAATACCCATATGATGGCTACCTGTCCATACAACTCGAGTTCACTGCCGCTGTAACCGGAGTGCCGCAGACAGTTGACACTTTGGCCTTAGTATGTCCTGACCCTGTGAAAGATAACAACATTGCCGTGCTGGTGGGGACAAATACCCGGCTGGTGAGAGAGTTGGTGGAGTCCTGTAAAGAACAGGCGGGAGAACGCTTCTTGGGTACTTTGACCATACACCCTGTCCTCCGAGAAGCTTATGCAACACTCACCCAGTCTGAAACCACAGAAGGGGTAGACAAGCATGGTACTGTGTGGTTTACCCAGCACAAGCCAATCACCTTGCAACCAGGACAAGTGTTTAAAGTCACTGGCCTCCCAAAGATTCCTGGTGATTTCACAGACCAGCTAGCACTGGTAGATCAGCCTATTGACACTTTTTCCCCTGAAGAGTTGTGGGTGAGGCCTGAGGTTCATCTTGCATCAGTTGTTTCCAGCAGACGCATTACTGTGACTGTGAAGAACCTGTCATCCAGAGAAATCTCCTTGAAACGTGGGACTCCAGTAGCCCATACTTTTCCAGTAGCCCCTGTTTCTCTGCCGAGGGCACAGTGTGCGGATAAAGCTGCAATCGAACTGACCCCTTCCTCTTTTGATTTTGGAGCCTCTCCTATGCCAGAGGAGGCAAGGAGGCATCTCTGTGAGAGAATGATGGAGAGGAAAGAGGTTTTCTCTCAGCACGAGTAGGTTGTTCTAAAAGCACCAGACATGAAATAAGACTGAAGGATGCAAGGCCCTTCCGAGAGAGGTCATGTCGCTTGTCGCCTGCTGACTTTGAGGATGTGCGCCAGCACCTACGGGAACTACAAAGCCATGGCATCATCTCTGAATCGCGTAGTCCCTACGCATCGCCAATAGTAGTCGTACGCAAGAAGTCAGGGAAGGTACGAATGTGCGTGGACTACCGAACCCTTAACCTTCGAACAATACCGGACCAGTACACTGTCCCAAGGATAGAAGACGCTCTTCACTGCTTGTCTGGGAGTAAATGGTTCACAGTCCTCGACCTGAGGAGCGGGTACTATCAAATACCCATGAGTGAGGCTGACAAGGAGAAGACCGCTTTTATCTGCCCGTTGGGTTTTTATCAGTTCGAACGCATGCCTCAGGGAATGTCCGGAGCACCGGCCACTTTTCAGAGAGTCATGGAACGTACTGTCGGCGACATGAACTTTCTGGAGGTGTTGGTGTACCTGGATGATCTCATTGTGTTTGGACGAACCCTCGAAGAACACGAGGAGCGGTTGCTCAAAGTGCTTGACCGGCTCCAAGAAGAAGGTCTGAAGCTGTCGCTTGACAAGTGCCAGTTTGGCAGGACTTCTGTCACCTACGTTGGACATGTAGTGTCGCAGGACGGAATAGCGACGGACCCATCCAAGGTAGAGGCTGTTGTCTCCTGGCCAAGACCCCAAACGGTGACAGAGCTCAGATCCTTCCTTGGATTTTGTGGCTACTATCGCCGCTTTGTCAAGGACTTCTCCAAACTCTGCCGTCCCCTCAACGGACTCCTTCAAGGATATCCTCCCCGTCACCGCTCCAAGGGGAGTCAGAGTGCAAACTCACCTGACAAGACTTACTTCAAGCCTTCTGAACCCTTTGGCTCTCGGTGGAGTGAGCAATGCGAACATGCTTTCCAAGGACTCAAGACCCGGCTCACCAAAGCCCCTGCATTGGCGTTCGCAGATCCACAGAAGCCTTACATTCTGCACGTGGATGCTAGCCTGGACGGACTAGGTGGTGTCTTATACCAAGAGCATGATGATGGTCTACGCCCAGTTGCATTCATCAGCAGAAGTCTCTCGCCATCTGAGAAAAACTATCCAGCACACAAACTGGAGTTTTTAGCTCTCAAGTGGGCTATTGTGGATAATCTACATGACTATCTTTACGGAGCTACTGTACAAGTCAGAACGGACAACAATCCCCTGACCTACGTCACAACGTCAGCTAAACTGAATGCCACTGGTCATCGTTGTCTCTCAGCACTGTCCACCTACAACTTTAGCCTTAAGTATAGACCAGGCCGGCATAACCTTGACGCAGACTCGTTGTCTCGATGTCCACATGACAGCATGACACCAGATGATGAATGGCAAGAAATCCCAGTTCCAGGAGTGCGGGCTCTTTGTCAGACTGTGTCGAGTAGCACACGAGCAGGACACTCCTATCCATGTGTGATCGAACAAATAGGGGCTCATGTGTCTGCAGTTCCCAAGGCTTTCTGTCATACCGTTGCAGTAGTAGCTGATCAGCTGCCCACTTTCAGTCCAGCAGAGCTTCAAGCTGCTCAGAAAAGCGACCCGTGTATAGGAGAAATATGGCTAGCTGTCAATCAGAAGGCACCGGCAAGTCAAATACAGACAAACCATCCTGATCTTACACTTCTGAAACGAGAGTGGGGGAAGTGGTCAATCGAGCAGGGTCTGCTTTACAGGACAGTCAAACAGTCTGACCTACGCTTACGGTGACAGCTTGTGCTCCCCAAGCAGTTCCACCGTATGATTCTGAAGTCACTGCATGACAACAATGGACATCTGGGATTTGACAAGACCTATGCACTCGTCTGTGACAGATTCTTCTGGCCCCGCATGAAGCTAGACGTAGAGACATACTGCAAGACATGTGAATGCTGCATTAAGAGAAAGACTCTGCCACAGAGAGCAGCACCACTTTCCCCCAAAGTTCAGGTCCTATGGATCTTGTATGCATTGACTTTCTCTCCATAGAACCTGATTCCCGCAATGTGTGCAATGAGTTGGTAGTCACTGACCACTTCACTCGGTATGCACAAGCATTCCCAACCAAGGATCAGAGAGCCATAACGGTTGCCAGAACTCTATGGGAGAAATACTTCATTCACTACGGCCTACCAACTCGCATACATTCAGACCAGGGTCAGGCTTTTGAAAGCCAGTTGGTGAGAGAGATGTTGACCATGTTGGGTGTGAGGAAATCAAGAACTTCACCATACCACCCACAAGGTGACCCTCAACCAGAGAGGTTCAATAGAACCCTGTTGAACATGCTAGGAACTCTTGAGCCCAGTCAAAAGTCCAAATGGAGTCAGCACATTGCACATCTGGTTCACGCGTACAACTGTACCCCAAATGAAGCTACCGGGTATTCACCCTACTTTTTAATGTTCGGGAGGGAAGCCAGACTTCCTGTGGACATTTGCTTTGGCGTGTCAGCGGATGGGACCTCAACAACTTCCCACTTGCAGTATGTGTCTAAGATGAAGAAAGAGCTGCAAGCAGCCTATCAGTTGGCCCAAGCCACTTCCGCTAAAATGAACCAAAGTAACAAGGAGAGGTATGACCAGAGAGTGCGCTACCATTGCTTGAAGCCTGGGGATAGAGTCCTCATTCGAAACCTTGGCCTGAAAGGGAAACAGAAGCTTGCTGATCGGTGGAGTGCAAATCCTTATGTGGTTGAGAGTCAAATGTCTAAAGCCTGCAGATGGTTCAGGACCCATTAAGGTCATGCACCGAAATCATATTTTGCCCCTGGGACAAGAGGTCCAATTGAGCACTGAGGTTGACTCAAAGCCTACTCCCTCTCCAAGAGCCCTCGGGCGCAGAAAAGCAAAAGAAAGGAATCAAACTCCTGAGGTTCACAAAGATGACTCCGCAGCTGATGTGCCCCTGGGAGATCAAAACTCTTCAGACTCAGAGTCAGAGTATGGACATTACCCAGAGGACTTGATCATTGACAATCCGGAGGGAATCTGTGAACAACCGGAACAGGATGTCATGCCTACAGAGTCCAATCCCCCCACAAATGCTACAGAAGTGACAGAAGTCGCAGCGAGCTCAGAATCTTCAGAAGGGCTACCTGTTGTGATAGAAGAGGTAGTAACTGAGCAAAGGGAAGTAGAATCAGACAGTTCTGTTGAGGGCACTTACACTACAGACACATCTAACATAGCCAATCCAGAACCAGAGATAAGGAGATCACAGAGAGAGAGAAAGCCAGCAGACCGTTTCCATTATACAAAGCTGGGAGAGCCGTGTGCAAAGTCTGTAGTAGTAGGACATACAAGTGTTTACTCAGCTACGCCACCCACTATGCATTTTCCTGAACACTGCAATAGTTGTCATACATGGTGGTGTAACTCCTTTGCTCAGTGCTCGTCATGTATAAATAAGGTACCACTCTTTGCACCCACTATTGTACCAGTCATCACACTATAAGGTACATGGTGTAATTGGTTAACTGGGTCCTATGTCATGTACTTCAGCATGGGGGCATGCTGTATTTTTGGTGGGGGGAGAATGTAAGGGACTGAGGAAAATTTGTGGGGAAGACATTTACCAGTGTTCTTTGTCCCTGGTGGGCTTCAGTGTCCTGTTTGCCGGGTGGGTGCTGTGAACAGGATGCTGTTGGTTGAGTGACGTGGGCTGGGCCAATGGGATTGCTCTGGGGGCGGGAGGAAAAAAAAAGGCGCCAGGAAGTGAAGCAGTGAAGAGAGAGTGGCAGAGCTGAAGGTGCAGAGCTGGAGAGGCAGAGCTGGAGAGGCAGAGCTGGAGAGGCAGAGCTGGAGAGGCAGAGCTGAAGAGAGAGAGCTTTTTCCAGGCAGTGAGAATTTGGTTTGGAGTGAGAGTCAGCCAGGCGTTCCCCTGCCTGTTCTTTTCATTACTGCCGAGGAGGACAGCATTCAGCGCACTCGACCTACGTTGCTGCACGGATAGCTCGCGGCACCTCTGCCTCCTGCGGCATCATCTTCCACACGTGTGTCTCTCCTGGACTGTGGGTGTCGTGAGTAACTGGTGGGGACTATACAGTCCAACTGGATCAGTATCTACGAATGTGTTACAGAGGATGAGTTTCCCCATATGTGCACCAACGGTTATAGATCAGAGCTCACTGTTTTATGTCTGTTAATGATATGTGTTATTAAATTTATTTTTGATATTCCGACTTACAGTACTGACATTTATGGGTAAACTGGGAATTAGCCAAATCAACATCAACCGCTAGGAATTCGGGATCCTGTTGATTGAATATTTAAATAGTAGCCCCATATAGTGGTCAGCAGGGGGTTACATTTATCTAACAGTAGACTTCAGTAAAGCCTTTGACAAGGTCTCTCATGGCAGACTGGTACAGAAGGTGAAGTAGCATGGGATCAGAGGTGAGCTGGCAAGATGGATACAGAACTGGCTCAGTCATGGAAGGCAGAGGGTAGCAGTGGAAGGGTGCGTTTCTGAATGGGGGGCTCGGTGCTGGGATCTTTGCTGTTCGTAGCATATATAAATGATTTGGAGGAAAGTGTGACTAGTTTGATTAGTAAATTTGCAGACGATACAAAGGTTGGTGGAATTGCAGATAGCAATGAGGACCGTCAGAGGATATATCAGGATATAGATTGATTGGAGACTTGGGCAGAGAGATGGCAGATGGAGTTTAACCCAGACAGAAAAAGCATCGCCTTTAAAAAGGACCATGCAATGCTTTCTCCCTAGAATTTTACAATTTTACAAACATCAATCTACAATTACTCTACCCAAGTTTGCAACAGTAGCAAGACTAATACTTGATTCCTATGAGCAAAACT
This sequence comes from Mustelus asterias, assembly GCF_964213995.1. Lineage (NCBI taxonomy): Eukaryota > Metazoa > Chordata > Chondrichthyes > Carcharhiniformes > Triakidae > Mustelus > Mustelus asterias. The sequence goes on along the minus strand of NC_135809.1, from coordinate 66,985,312 downwards.
ATGAATATTTGATTTATTATCTGCTTCCTGTTTCATCATATGCTGTGCTGCTTTTAAATGCAGTCTAGCCAACTCACCAGATCTATTTAATCTCTCCCTAAAGTTTGACACACAGTCCAATAATGTAGTCTCAGAACGCTGACTCGCCAACTTCTCTTTGATCAATTTAAGTGGTCCTCTTACCACCAAAGGTTGGCTCTATTCTCTTTCAACAGATGCTGTCAGACCTCATAGAATCATACAGCGCAGAAGAGGCCGTTCGGCCCATTGAGTCTGCACCGACACATTAGAAATACCTGAACTCCTAATCCCATCTGCCAGCACTTGACCCATAGCCCTGCATGTTATGATGTGCCAAGTGCTCATCTAGATACTCTTTAAAGGATGTGAGGGAAACCCACCTCTATCATCCTCCCAGGCAGCACATTTCAAAACGTCAACACCCTCTGGGTAAAAAAGTTTTTCCCTCACAAACCTAAACCTGATCCCCCTCATTTTGAAACTATGTCCCCTTGTGACTGACCCTTCAACTAAGGGGAACAGCTGCTTCTTATCCACTCTGTCCATGTCCCTCATAATCTTGTCCACCTCGATCGGGTCGCCCCTCAGTCTTCTCTGTTCCAAGAAAAACAACTGAAGCCTACCCAACCTCTCTTCATAACTTAAATATTCCATCCCAGGCAGCATCCTGGTGAATCTCCTCTGCACCCCCTCCAGTGCAATCACATCCTTCCGATAATGTGGCGACCAGAACTACACACAGTATTCTAGCTGTGGTCTCAAAGTTCTTTACAAGTCCAACATGACTTCCCTGCTTTTGTAATCTATGCCTCGATTGATAAAGTCAAGCGTCCCATATGCCTCTTTCACCACCCTACTAACTTGCGCTTCCGCCTTCAGAGAGCTGTGGACAAATACGCTAAAGTCCCTTTGTTCCACAGAACCTCCTAGTGTCCTACCATTCATTGAGTACTTTCTTGTCAAATTACTCCTTCCAAAGTGTATCACCTCACACATTTCAGGGTTAAATTCCATCTGTCACTTACCTGCCCATTTGACTATTCCGTCTATATCTTTTTGTCGCCCAAGACATTCCGCCTCAGTGTTAACCACCCGGCCAATCTTTGTGTCACCCACAAACTTACTAATTGTACCCCCCACATAGTCATCGATATCATTTATATAAATGACGAGTATAAAAAGGGGACCCCAACACAGATCCATGTCGTACGCCACTGGACACTGGCTTCCAGCCTTCCATCATCACCCTCTGTCTCCAACAACCGAGCCAATTTTGAATCCACTTCTTAAAAATACCCTGTATCCTATGTGAATTTAGCTTCTTTACAAGTCTCCCATGTGACCTTGTCAAAGGCTTTGCTGAAATCCATATAAACTACATCAACTGCACTATCCTCATCTACACACCTGGTCATCTCCTCAAGAAATTTAATCAAATTTATTAGGCTTGATCTCCCTCTGACGAAGTCATGCTGACTATCCCTGTGTAAATAGATGCTCTCCTTTGGAAATTTCTCCAATAATTTCCCTGCCACTGACGTGAGACTCACTGGTCTGTAGTTCTCTGGTTTATCTCTACAATGTGGAGGCGCTTCAAGGTAGGTGAACTTGGAGCGTGGATTGGTACTTGGGACTACGATGTTATGGCCATTACGGAGACATGGTTAGAACAGGGACAGGAATGGTTGTTGGAAGTTCCGGGGTATAGATGTTTCAGTAAGAGTAGGGAAGGTGGTAAAAGAGGTGGAGGAGTAGCATTGTTAATTAAGGATAGTTTAACGGCTGCAGAAAGGCTGTTCGAGGGGGATCTGCCTACTGAGGTAATATGGGCTGAAGTTAGAAAGAGGAAAGGAACGGTCATGTTGCTAGGAGTTTTCTATAGGCCCCCGAATAGTAATAGAGATGTGGAGGAAGAAATTGCAAAGCAGATTATGGATAGGTGTGGAGGTCACAGGGTAGTTGTCATGGGTGACTTTAACTTTCCAAATATTGATTGGAACCTTCATAGGTCGAATAGTTCGGATGGGGCAGTTTTGTACAGTGTGTGCAGGAGGGTTTCCTGACAATATGTGAATAGGCCGACAAGAGGTGGGGCCACATTGGACTTGGTACTGGGTAATGAACCAGGCCAAGTGTTAGATTTGTTTGTGGGAGAGCACATTGGAGATAGTGACCACAATTCGGTGTCTTTCATTATTGCAATGGAGAGGGATAGGGCCGTATGGCGGGGCAAGGTTTATAATTGAGGGAGGGGTAATTATGATGCGATTAGGCAAGAATTAGGGAGCATAAGGTGGGAACAGAAACTGTCAGGGAAAGGCACAAATGAAAAGTGGACCTTGTTCAAGGAACAAATACTACATGTCCTTGATAGGCATGTCCCTGTCAGGCAGGGAGGAAATGGCCGAGTGAGGGAACCATGGTTCACAAAAGAGGTTGAATGGCTTGTCAAGAGGAAAAAGGAAGCATATGTAAGGATGAGAAAACAAGGTTCAGTTGGGTCGCTTGAGGGTTACAAGATAGGAGGGAATGAGCGAAAAAAAGGGCTTAGGAGAGCGAGGAGGGGGCATGAGAAGTCCTTGGCGGGTCGGATCAAGGAAAACCCCAAGGATTTTTACTCTTATGTGAGAAATAAAAGAATGACCAGGGTGAGGTTAGGACAGGAGTGGGAACTTGTGCATGGAGTCAGAAGAGATAGGAGAGGCGATGAATGAATACGTTTTTTCAGTGAAGAAGAAGGGGTAGGGCCATTTTTTTTCAGGATGAGAGTGTGATAGGCTGGAGGAGGTAGATAGAAACATAGAAACATAGAAAACTACAGCACAAAACAGGCCATTCGGCCCCACAAGTTGTGACGAAGATACCCCTACCTTTTAGGCCTACCTATAACCCTCCATCCTATTAAGTCCTATGCACTCATCCAGGAGTCTCTTAAAAGACCCGATTGAGTTTGCCTCCACCACCACTGACGGCAGCCGATTCCACCCGCCCACCACCCTCTGTGTGAAAAACTTCCCCCCAACATTTCCCCTGTACCTACCCCCCAGCACCTTAAACCTGTGTCCTCTCGTAGCAGCCATTTCCACCCTGGGAAAAAGCCTCTGAGAGTCCACCCGATCTATGCCTCTCAACATCTTATATACCTCTATTAGGTCTCCTCTCATCCTACGTCTCTCCAAGGAGAAAAGACCGAGCTCCCTCAGCCTATCCTCATAAGGCATGCCACTCAATCCAGGCAATATCCTTGTAAATCTCCTCTGCACCCTTTCAATCTTTTCCACATCCTTCCTGTAATGAGGCGACCACAGTACTCCAAGTGGGGTCTGACGAGGGTCTTATATAGCTGCATCATTATCCCCGGACTCCGAAACTCAATCCCTCGATTGATAAAGGCCAGCATACCATACGCCTTCTTAACCACCTCCTCCACCTGCTTCCCTGTGACCTCCACACCTATCCATAATCTGCTTTGCAATTTCTTCCTCCACATCTCTATTACTATTTGGGGGCCTATAGAAAACTCCTAACAACGTGACCGCTCCTTTCCTATTTCTAACTTCAGCCCATATTACCTCCACCTACATTTTCAATTTTAGAGTCCTGCGGACCCGGACCCCAAGGTCCTTCTGATCCTCTACCGTACTAAGAGTCTTTCCCCTTATATTGTACTCCTTCATCCCATTCAACCTGCCAAAATGGACCACTGCGCATTTATCTGGGTTGAAGTCCATCTGCCACTTGTCCGCCCAGTCTTGCATCCTATCTATGTCCCTCTGTAACTTCTGACATCCCTCCAGACTATCCACAACCCTACCAACCTTTGTGTTGTCGGCAAACTTACCAACCCATCCCTCCACTTCCTCATCCAGGTCATTTATGAAAATGACAAACAGCAATGGTCCCAGAACAGATCCCTGGGGCACACCACTGGTGACTGACCTCCAATTAGAAAAAGACCCATCTTTACACACACTCTGCCTCCTTTGGGCAAGCCAGTTCTGGATCTACAGGGCAGCAGCCGCTTGGATCCCATGCCCTCTCACTTTTTCTAGAAGCCTTGCATGGGGGACCTTATCGAATGCCTTGCTAAAATCCATATAAACCACATCTACCGCTTTCCCTTCGTCAATGTGTTTAGTCACATTTTCGAAGAACTCCACCAGGCTCGTAAGGCACGATCTGCCCTTGACAAAGCCGTGCTGAGTATTCTTGAACATACTAAACCTCTCTAAATGCTCATAAATCTTGTCCCTCAGGATCTTCTCCATCAGCTCACCAACCACTGAGGTTAGACTCACTGGTCGGTAATTTCCTGGGCTATCCCTATTCCCCTTCTTGAAAATAGGAACCACATCCGCAATCCTCCAATCCTCCAGCACCTCTCCCGTCTCCATCGACGACACAAAGATCATCGCCAGAGGCTCTGCAATCTCTTCCCTCGCCTCCCACAGTAACCTGGGGTACATCCCATCCAGACCCGGCGACTTATCTATCTTGATGCCATTCAAAGATTCCAGCACAACCTCTTTGTTAAATTCCACATACTCAATCTTTTCAGTCCACCGCAAGCCCACAGTACATCCACCCATGTCCTTCTCCTCTGTGAAAACCGAGGCAAAATACTCATTAAGCACCTCTGCCATTTCTACTGGTTCCGTACATATTTTCCCGCCTTCACCTTTTATATGCCCTGTTCCTTCACGTCTCATCCTTTTACTCTTCACATATTTATAGAACGCCTTAGGGTTTTCCTTAATTCTACTTGCCAAGGCCTTCTCGTGACCCTTCTGGCTCTCCTATTTCCTTCTTTAGTCCCTTCCTACAAGCCGTATACTCATCTCGATCCCTATCTTCGCCAAGCTCTCTGAACCAGATGTTCTGAGGGAAGATGTATTAGCAATTTTGAAAAACCTGAGGGTCGATAAGTCCCCTGGGCCAGATGGGATATATCCTAGGATTCTTTGGGAGGCAAGGGGTGAGATTGCAGAACCTTTGGCTTTGATCTTTGGGTCCTCGCTGTCCACGGGGATAGTGCCAGAGGACTGGAGAGTGGTGAATGTTGTTCCTCTGTTCAAGAAAGGAAATAGGAATGACCCTGGTAATTATAGGCTGGTTAGTCTTACTTCGGTGGTCGGTAAGTTAATGGAAAAGGTCCTGAGGGATAGGATTCATGACCATTTGGAAAGATGCAGCTTAATCCGGGATAGTCAGCACGGATTTGTGAAGGGCAAGTCTTGCCTCACAAATTTGATAGAATTTTTTGAGGAGGTAACTAAGTATGTAGATGAAGGTAGTGCAGTTGAGCATAGAGAGCAGATCTCTGGGGGTGAGCCGAGTGAGAAAGCTCAGGTGGTTAGGGGCTGTAAAAGACTGGGCCTTGTGATTGGGGACTCCACAATTAAGGAGACAGATAGGAGGGTCGGAACTAAAGGTAGGGACTCAGGGTTGGTGTGTTGCCTACCAGGGGCTGGGGTCCGGGATGTGTCTGACAGGGTATTCAGGACTCTTAGGGGGGAGGGAGATAAACCACAAGTTATTGTACATGTGGGGACACACGACATAGGGAGGATAGGGGAAGGGGATATTAGGCAGGGATTTATGGAGTTGGGGTGGAAACTAAAGGCCAAGACTGACAGAGTGGTTATCTCTGGACTCTTGCCTGTACCACGGGATAGTTTAGAGAGGAATAGGGAGAGGGAAGGTTTGAATTCATGGCTGAGGGGATGGTGCAGGAGGGAGGGGTTCAGGTACTTAAGCAATTGGGGCTCGTACTGGGGAAGGTGTGACCTCTATGAGAAGGATGGTCTACACCTTAATCAGAAGGGGACCAATATCCTGGGGGGTAAATTTGCTAAGGCCATGCAGGGAGGTTTAAACTGATTCGGGGGGGGGGAGGGATCCTGAGTAGTGGGGCTGAAAGTGAGGGATGCATGGATGGGGACTGCAATGCACGGCATTGCAGAGGTGGGGTGGAGCAGGGTTTGAAATGTGTATACTTCAATGCCAGGAGTATTCGCAATAAAGTGGGTGAACTTGCAGCGTGGATCAGTACCTGGGACTTCGATGTTGTGGCTATTTCAGAGACATGGATAGAGCAGGGGCAGGAATGGATGCTGCAGGTCCCGGGGTTCAAATGTTTTAGTCGAAGTAGGGAAGGAGGTAGAAGAGGGGGAGGGGTAGCATTATTGGTCAGAGATTGTATCACAGTGTCAGAGAGGAGGTTTGATGAGGACTTATCTGTTGAGGTAGTATGGGCGGAGATTAGAAATAGGAGAGGAGAGGTCACCCTGTTGGGAGTCTTTTATAGACCTCCTAAAAGTTCTAGAGAGGTTGAGGAAAGGATTGCGGAGTCAATCCTGCTTAGGAGTGAAAGTAATAGGGCAATTGTTATGGGGGATTTTAACTTGACTAATATTGACTGGAATTGTTATAGCTCTAGCTCGTTAGAGGGGTCAGTTTTTGTTCAAAGCGTGCAGGAAGGTTTTTTGACTCAGTATGTAGACAGGCCAACTAGAGGTGAGGCTATATTGGATCTGGTGCTGGGAAATGAGCCAGACCAGGTGCTAGACTTGGAAGTTGGTGTGCATTTTGGTGATAGTGACCACAATTCGGTTACGTTCACCTTAGTGATGGAAAGGGATAGGCATGAACCTCGGGCCAATGGTTTTAGCTGGGGGAAGGGTAATTATGAGGCTATTAGGAGAGAATTAGGAAACATAGGTTGGACTAGGAGATTACAGGGACTGGGAACGTCCGACATGTGGAGTTTTTTCAAGGAGCAGCTACTGCGAGTCTGTGATAGGTATGTCCCTGTCAGGCAAGGAGGAATTGGTAGGGCTAGGGAACCGTGGTGCACCAAAAAAGTTTCTTTGTTGGTTAAAAAGAAAAAGGAGGCTTATGTTCGGATGAGACGTGAGCACTCGGGTAGTGCACTAGAAAGCTTTAGATTGGCTAAGAGGGAGTTGAAGAGCGAGCTTAGAAGGGCTAAAAGGGGACATGAGAAGACTTTGGCGGATAGGGTTAAAGAGAATCCTAAGGCGTTCTATAGGTATGTCAAGAACAGAAGGTTGGTTAGGGCAAGTTTAGGGCCAGTTATAGATGGCAGAGGGAAGTTATGTGTGGAACCGGAGGAGATTGGTGAAGCATTGAACCAATATTTCTCTTCGGTGTTCACGCAAGGGGACATGAATATAGCTGAGGAGGACACTGGGTTGCAAGGGAGTAGAATAGACAGTATTACAGTTGATAAGGAGGATGTGCAGGATATTCTGGAGGGTCTGAAAATAGATAAATCCCCTGGTCCGGATGGGATTTATCCAAGGATTCTCTGGGAGGCAAGAGAAGTGATTGCAGAGCCTCTGGCTCTGATCTTCAGGTCGTCGTTGGCCTCTGGTATAGTACCAGAAGATTGGAGGTTAGCGAATGTTGTCCCATTGTTTAAGAAGGGGAACAGAGACTTCCCCGGGAATTATAGACCGGTGAGTCTCACTTCTGTTGTCGGCAAGATGTTGGAAAAAATTATAAGGGATAGGATTTATAGTTATTTGGAGAGTAATGAATTGATAGGTGATAGTCAGCATGGTTTTGTGGCAGGTAGGTCGTGCCTTACTAACCTTATTGAGTTTTTTGAGAAAGTGACCAAGGAGGTGGATGGGGGCAAGGCAGTGGACGTGGTATATATGGATTTTAGTAAGGCGTTTGATAAGGTTCACCATGGTAGGCTTCTGCAGAAAATGCAGATGTATGGGATTGGGGGTGATCTAGGAAATTGGATCAGGAATTGGCTAGCGGATAGGAAACAGAGGGTGGTGGTTGATAGTAAATATTCATCATGGAGTGCGGTTACAAGTGGTGTACCTCAGGGATCTGTTTTGGGGCCACTGCTGTTTGTAATATTTATTAATGATCTGGATGAGGGTATAGTTGGGTGGATTAGCAAATTTGCTGATGACACCAAAGTCGGTGGTGTGGTAGACAGTGAGGAAGGGTGTCGTAGTTTGCAGGAAGACTTAGACAGGTTGCAAAGTTGGGCCGAGAGGTGGCGGATGGAGTTTAATGCGGAGAAGTGTGAGGTAATTCACTTTGGTAGGAATAACAGATGTGTTGAGTATAGGGCTAACGGGAGGACTTTGAATAGTGTGGAGGAGCAGAGGGATCTAGGTGTATGTGTGCATAGATCCCTGAAAGTTGGGAATCAAGTAGATAAGGTTGTTAAGAAGGCATATGGTGTCTTGGCGTTTATTGGTAGGGGGATTGAATTTAGGAGTCGTAGCGTTATGTTGCAACTGTACACAACTCTGGTGCGGCCGCACTTGGAGTACTGTGTGCAGTTCTGGTCCCCACATTACAGGAAGGATGTGGAGGCTTTGGAGAGGGTGCAGAGGAGGTTTACCAGGATGTTGCCTGGTATGGAGGGGAGATCCTATGAGGAGAGGCTGAGGGATTTGGGATTGTTTTCGCTGGAAAGGCGGCGGCTAAGAGGGGATCTTATTGAAACATATAAGATGATTAGAGGTTTAGATAGGGTGGATAGTGATAGCCTTTTTCCTCTGATGGAGAAATCCAGCACGAGGGGGCATGGCTTTAAATTGAGGGGGGGTAGTTATAGAACCGATGTCAGGGGTAGGTTCTTTACCCAGAGGGTGGTGAGGGATTGGAATGCCCTGCCAGCATCAGTAGTAAATGCGCCTAGTTTGGGGGCGTTTAAGAGATCCGTAGATAGGTTCATGGACGAAAAGAAATTGGTTTAGGTTGGAGGGTCACAGTTTTTTTTTTTTTAACTGGTCGGTGCAACATCGTGGGCCGAAGGGCCTGTTCTGCGCTGTAATGTTCTATGTTCTATGTTCTATGATGTCATATACATGGATTTTAGTAAGGCGTTTGATAAGGTTCCCCATGGTCGGCTCATGAAGAAAGTAAGGAGGTGTGGGATAGAGGGAAAATTGGCCGATTGGATAAGTAACTGGCTATCTCATAGAAGACAGAGGTTGGTGGTGGATGGAAAATCTTCAGACTGGAGACCAGTTACCAGCGGTGTATCACAGGAATCAGTGCTGGGTCCTCTGCTATTTGTGATTTTTATCAATGACTTGGAGGAGGGGGCTGAAGGGTGGGTCAGTAAATTTGCTGATGACACCAAGATTGGTGGAGTAGTGGATGAGGTGGAGGGCTGTTGTCGGCTGCAAAGAGACATTGATAGGATGCAGAGCTGGTCCGAAAAATGGCAGATGGAGTTTAACCCTGATAAGTGCGAGGTGATTCATTTTGGTAGGACAAATTTAATGCGGATTACAGGGTCAACGGCAGGGTTCTGAGGAATGTGGAGGAACAGAGAGATCTTGGGGTTCATATCCGCAGATCTCTGAAGGTTGCCACTCAAGTGGATAGAGCTGTGAAGAAGGCCTATAGTGTGTTCGCATTTATTAACAGGGGGTTTGAGTTTAAGAGCCGTGGGGTTATGCTGCAACTGTACAGGACCTTGGTGAGACCACATTTGGAATATTGTGTGCAGTTCTGGTCACCTCACTACAAGAAGGATGTGGAAGCGCTGGAAAGAGTGCAGAGGAGATTTACCAGGATGCTGCCTGGTTTGGAGGGTAGGTCTTATGAGGAAAGGTTGAGGGAGCTGGGGCTTTTCTCTTTAGAGCGGAGGAGGATGAGAGGCGACTTAATAGAGGTTTAAAAGATGATGAGGGGGATAGATAGAGTGGACGTTCAGAGACTATTTCCTTGGATGGATGTAGCTGTTACTAGGGGGCATAACTATAGGGTTCATGGTGGGAGATATAGGAGGGATATCCGAGGTAGGTTCTTTACTCAGAGAGTGGTTGGGGTGTGGAATGGACTGCCTGCTGTGATAGTGGCGTCAGACACTTTAGGAACTTTCAAGCGGTTATTGGATAGCACATGGAGCACACCAGAATGATAAGGAGTGGGATAGCTTGATTTTGGTTTCGGACAAAGCTCGGCACAACATCGAGGGCTGAAGGGCCTGTACTGTGCTGTATTGTTCTATGTTCTATATGCCGGCGTTGGACTGGAGTAAACACAGTAAGAAGTCTCACAACACCAGGTTAAAGTCCAACAAGTTTACCAAATAAACCTGTTGGACTTTAACCTGGTGTTGTGAGACTTCTTACTATGCTCATCTCTACAACCCTTCTTAAATAGTGGAACCGCATTAGCTGTTCTCCAGTCATTTGGCACCTCCCCCGTGACCAGAGAGGAATTGAAAATTTGGGTCAGAGTCATGCAATCTCATCCCTTGTCTCCAACCGCAGCCTCGGGCATAATTCATCTGGACCTGGAGATTTATCCAGTTTTAAGGCTGCCAACACCTCCCAATACCTGCCGATATTTTCCAGCATTTTCTTGTTTTTGTTTCAGATTCCAGCATCCACACTATTTTACTTTCATCTGCTCGTTCAATTCAGTAATGATCATCCGTGTCTTATTCTTCAAGGGGTCTGAGTTGGTTGCTGCAAGGCCTGTCACTTTGTAGACGCTAACACCCCCCGATTCAGACGCAGATTATTTGCTGTTCCAGAGTTTTAACCGGTATTGATTGGTGCCATGCCAAGCAGTCTGCTGAGGATTAATTCTGACAGCTCTGAGAACATCTCGATTTTACTGGGGATGTGTCTGTAGTTCATGAGGGCTCTCCTCTTGGTCACAATAACTGGCTCCATTTCAGTCCAATAATCCTCAAACCAGTCAGCATTCCTCTGATCTCTTTCCCAGAACACAGTGAGTGCAGAGTTATCAATAGTGTTGTGTTGATAAACCCACTTTGACACCACACTCAGGTCTTGGGTGTTGTCTGAAAGACTCTGATCAAGAACAAAGAAAAGTACAGCACATGTACAGGCCCTTCAGCCTTCCAAGCCAGTGCCAATCATGATGCCCTAAACTAAAAAACCTTCTGCCCTTACTTGGACCTTATCCCTCTATTCCCTTCCTATTCATGTACCCATTCCTATAAATATGTAGGGATATGGGGGTAGGGCCTGGGTGGGATTGTGGTCGGTGGGCCGAATGGCCTCTTTCTGTGCTGTAGGGTTTCAATGGTTTCTATGGTTCATCCAGATGCCTCTTAAATGTTGCTAATGTGCCTGCTTCCACCACCCCCACTGGTAGTGTGTTCCAGGCACCCATCACTCTGTGTGAAAAACTTCCCCTACACATCTCCCTTAAAAACTTTCCCCCCTCACCTTGAACCTGTGCCCCCTTATAATTGACACTTCCACCCTGGGAAAAAGCCTCTGACTAGCCACCCTGTCTATGCCTCTCAATTTTGTAGACTTCAATCAGGTCTCCCCTCAGCCTCCGTCTTTCCAGTGAAAAAAAATCCTCGTTCATTCAACTCCTCAAAGTTGAGACCAGGCAATATCCTGGTGAACCTTCTTTGCACTCTCCCCAAAGCCTCCACGTCCTTCTGGTAGTGTCGTGACCAGAATGGCATACACGACTCCAAATGCGGCCTAATCCAAGGTTTTACATAGCTGCAACATGATTTGCCAACTCTTTTACTCAGTGCCACAGCCGATGAAGGCAAGCATGCCACATGCCTTCTTAATCACCTTGGCCACCTGTGTTGCCACTTTTAAGGAACTGTGGACCTGCACACGCAGATCCTGATCAAGGATGTTGAGGAGCTCCTGGGTCTTCTCTGGCTCAGTGGTTCATAGAACATAGAACATAGAACATTACAGCGCAGAACAGGCCCTTCGGCCCACGATGTTGCACCGACCAGTTAAAAAAAAACTGTGACCCTCCAACCTAAACCAATTTCTTTTCGTCCATGAACCTATCTACGGATCTCTTAAACGCCCCCAAACTAGGCGCATTTACTACTGATGCTGGCAGGGCATTCCAATCCCTCACCACCCTCTGGGTAAAGAACCTACCCCTGACATCGGTTCTATAACTACCCCCCCTCAATTTAAAGCCATGCCCCCTCGTGCTGGATTTCTCCATCAGAGGAAAAAGGCTATCACTATCCACCCTATCTAAACCTCTAATCATCTTATATGTTTCAATAAGATCCCCTCTTAGCCGCCGCCTTTCCAGCGAAAACAATCCCAAATCCCTCAGCCTCTCCTCATAGGATCTCCCCTCCATACCAGGCAACATCCTGGTAAGCCTCCTCTGCACCCTCTCCAAAGCCTCCACATCCTTCCTGTAATGTGGGGACCAGAACTGCACACAGTACTCCAAGTGCGGCCGCACCAGAGTTGTGTACAGTTGCAACATAACGCTACGACTCCTAAATTCAATCCCCCTACCAATAAACGCCAAGACACCATATGCCTTCTTAACAACCTTATCTACTTGATTCCCAACTTTCAGGGATCTATGCACACATATACCTAGATCCCTCTGCTCCTCCACACTATTCAAAGTCCTCCCGTTAGCCCTATACTCAACACATCTGTTATTCCTACCAAAGTGAATTACCTCACACTTCTCCGCATTAAACTCCATCCGCCACCTCTCGGCCCAACTTTGCAACCTGTCTAAGTCTTCCTGCAAACTACGACACCCTTCCTCACTGTCTACCACACCACCGACTTTGGTGTCATCAGCAAATTTGCTAATCCACCCAACTATACCCTCATCCAGATCATTAATAAATATTACAAACAGCAGTGGCCCCAAAACAGATCCCTGAGGTACACCACTTGTAACCGCACTCCATGATGAATATTTACTATCAACCACCACCCTCTGTTTCCTATCCGCTAGCCAATTCCTGATCCAATTTCCTAGATCACCCCCAATCCCATACATCTGCATTTTCTGCAGAAGCCTACCATGGTGAACCTTATCAAACGCCTTACTAAAATCCATATATACCACGTCCACTGCCCTGCCCCCATCCACCTCCTTGGTCACTTTCTCAAAAAACTCAGCAAGTGTTGATTCGTGGGTGAGCTTTCCTCTTAGAGTGGTATAGTTTCTTTGACTGAAGTCTGCCCTTGTTACAAGTATAAGAGTAGGGAAGTCTTGCTGCAACTGTACAAGTTCTGGTGAGACCACATCTGGAGTACTGTGAGCAGTTTTAGTCCCCTTATAAGATATTATTTCGTTGGAGGCAGTTCAGAGAAGATTCTCTGGGATGATCCCCACAATGGAGGGATTGTCTTATGAGGAAAGGTTGGAATTCTACTCGCTGGGAATTTCAAAGAATGAGAGGTGATCTCATTAAACATACAGGATTCTTAAGGGGCTTGACAGTGTAAATGCTGAGAGGATGTTTCCCTTCATGGGAGAGTCTAGGACCAGAGGACGTAGTCTCAGCTTAAAGACGTGCCAATTTAAGACTGAGATGAGGAGGAATTTCTTCTCTCAAAGGGTTGTGAGTCTTTGAAACTCCTTTCCACAGAGAAGCGTGGGGACAGAGTCCTTGTGTATATTTAAGGCATAGATAGTTATATTTTTGATCAGTAAGAGAATCAAGAGTTACAAGTAAAGGGTAGGAAAGTGGATGTGAGGAATGTCAGATCAGCCATGATCCTATTAAATGGTGGAGCAGGCTCAAAGGGCTGAATTGCCTGGTCTCTTTATGGTCTTCTTACTGTGGTCAGTGTCACACAGTAAGAAGTCTCACAACACCAGGTTAAAGTCCAACAGGTTTATTTGGTAGCAAAATCCACTAGCTTTCGGAGCGCTGCTCCTTCATCAGGTGAGTGGGAGTTCTGTTCACAAACAGGGCATATAAAGACACAAACTCAATTTACAAAATAATGGTTGGAATACGAATCTTTACAGGTAATCAAGTCTGAAAGGTACAGACAATGTGAGTGGAGAGAGGGTTAAGCACAGGTTAAAGAGATGTGTATTGTCTCCAGCCAGGACAGTTAGTGAGATTTTGCAAGCCTAGGCAAGTCGTGGGGGTTACAGATAATGTGACATGAACCCAAGATCCCGGTTGAGGCCGTCCTCATGTGTGTGGAACTTGGCTATCAGTCTCTGCTCAGCAACTCTGCATTGTCGTGTGTCGTAAAGGCCGTCTTGGAGAACGCTTACCCGAAGATCAGAGGCTGAATGCCCGTGACTGCTGAAGTGTTCCCCAACACGAAGAGAACACTCTTGCCTGGTGGTTGTCGAGTGGTGTTCATTCATCCGTTGTCAACGTTGTACCTTTGAGACTTGATTACCTATAAAGATTCGTATTCCAACCATAATTTTGTAAATTGAGTTTGTGTCTTTATATGCCCTGTTTGTGAACAGGGCTTATCTGACGAAGGAACAGTGCTCCGAAAGCTAGTGGATTTTGCTACCAAATAAACCTGTTGGACTTTAACCTGGTGTTGTGAGACTTCTTACTGTGTTTACCCCAGTCCAACGCCGGCATCTCCACATCGTCAGTGTCACAGTCAGGAATGGAGCTATGAGTGAACAAAGAACAATACAGCATAGGAACAGGCCCTTCGGCCCTCCAAGCCCGCGCCGTTCCCTGGCCCAAACTAGGCCATTCTTTTGTATCCCTCTATTCCCACTCCGTTCATGTGGCTATCTAGATAAGTCTTAAACGTTCCCAGTGTGTCCGCCTCCACCACCTTGCCTGGCAGCGCATTCTAGGCCTCCACCACCCTCTGTGTAAAATATGTCCTTCTGATATCTGTGTTAAACCTCCCCCGCCCTCACCTTGAACCTATGACCCCTCGTGAACGTCACCACCGACCTGGGAAAAAGCTTCCCACCGTTCACCCTATCTATACCTTTCATAATTTTATACACCTCTATTAGGTCACCCCTCATCCTCCGTCTTTCCAGTGAGAACAACCCCAGTTTACCCAATCTCTCCTCATAACTAAGCCCTTCCATACCAGGCAACATCCTGGTAAACCTCCTCTGTACTCTCTCTAAAGCCTCCACGTCCTTCCGGTAGTGTGGCGACCAGAACTGGACGCAGTATTCCAAATGCGGCCGAACCAACGTTCTATACAACTGCAACATCAGACCCCAACTTTTATACTCTAGGCCCCGTCCTATAAAGGCAAGCATGCCATATGCCTTATTCACTACCTTCTCCACCTGTGACGTCACCTTCAAGGATCTGTGGACTTGCTCACCCAGGTCCCTCTGCGTATCTACACCCTTTATGGTTCTGCCATTTATCGTATAGATCCCCCCTACGTTAGTTCTACCAAAATGCATCACTTCGCATTTATCTGGATTGAACGCCATCTGCCATTTCTTTGCCCAAATTTCCAGCCTATCTATATCCTTCTGTAGCCTCTGACAATGTTCCTCACTATCTGCAAGTCCAGCCATTTTCGTGTCATCCGCAAACTTACTGATCACCCCAGTTGCACCTTCTTCCAGATCGTTTATATAAATCACAAACAGCAGAGGTCCCAATACAGAGCCCTGCAGAACACCACTAGTCACAGGCATCCAGCCGGAAAAAGACCCTTCCACTACCACCCTCTGTCTTCTGTGACCAAGCCAGTTCTCCACCCATCTAGCCACCTCCCCCTTTATCCCATGAGATCCAACCTTTTGCACCAACCTACCATGAGGGACTTTGTCAAACGCTTTACTAAAGTCCATATAGACGACATCCGTGGCCCTTCCCTCGTCAACCATTCTAGTCACTTCTTCAAAAAACTCCACCAGGTTAGTGAGGCATGACCTCCCTCTCACAAAACCATGCTGACTATTGTTAATGAGTTTATTCCTTTCTAAGTGCGCATACATCCTATCTCTAAGAATCCTCTCCAACAACTTCCCTACCACAGACGTCAAGCTCACCGGCCTATAATTTCCCGGGTTATCCTTCCTACCCTTCTTAAATAACGGGACCACATTAGCTATCCTCCAACCCTCTGGGACCTCACCTGTGTCCAGTGACGAGACAAAGATTTGCGTCAGAGGCCCTGCGATTTCATCTCTCGTCTCCCTGAGCAGCCTTGGATAGATTCCATCAGGCCCTGGGGATTTGTCAGTCTTTATATTCCCTAAAAAACCTAACACTTCCTCCCTTGTAATGGAGATTTTCGCTAACAGGTCAACACTCCCCTCCAAGACACTCCCAGTCAACACATCCCTCTCCTTTGTGTATACCGACGCAAAATATTCATTTAGGATCTCCCCTACTTCTTTGGGCTCCAAGCATAATTCCCCACTTTTGTCCCTGAGAGGTCCAATTTTTTCCCTGACAACCCTTTTGTTCCTAACGTATGAATAAAATGCCTTGGGATTCTCCTTAATCCTGGCTGCCAAGGACATTTCGTGACCCCTTTTTGCCCTTCTAATTCCTCGTTTGAGTTCATAGAACATAGAACAGTACAGCACGGAACAGGCCCTTCAGCCCACGTTGTTGTGCCGAGCTTTGTCTGAAACCCAGATCAAGCTATTTCCTCCCTATCATCCCGAAGTACTCCATGTGCCTGTCCAACAGCTTCTTAAATGTCCCTAAAGTTTCTGACTCCACTATCACTGCAGGCAGTCCATTCCACACCCCAACCACTCTCTGAGTAAAAAACCTACCTCGGACATCCTTCCTATATCTCCCACCATGAACCCTATAGTTATGCCCCCTAGTTACCACTCCATTCACCCGAGGAAATAGTCTTTGAACGTTCACTCTATCTATCCCCTTCATCATCTTATAAACCTCTATCAAGTCTCCTCTCAACCTCCTCCGTTCCAAAGAGAAAAGCCCAAGTTCCCTCAACCTTTCCTCATAAGACCTACCCTCCAAACCAGGCAGCATCCTGGTAAATCTCCTTTGCACTCTTTCCAGTGTCTCCACATCCTTCTTACAGTGAGGTGACCAGAACTGCACACAATATTCCAAATGTGGTCTCACCAAGGTCCTGTACAGTTGCAGCATAACCCCACGGCTCTTAAACTCAAACCCCCTGTTAATGAACGCCAACACACTATAGGCCTTCTTCACAGCTCTATCCACTTGAGTGGCAACCTTCAGAGATCTATGAATATGAACCCCAAGATCTCTCTGTTCCTCCACATTCTTCAGAACCCTACCTTTGACCCTGTAATCCACATTTAAATTTGTCCTACCAAAATGAATCACCTCGCATTTGTCAGGGTTAAACTCCATTTGCCATTTTTCAGCCCAGCTCTGCATCCTATCTATATCTCTTTGCAGCCGACAACAGCCCTCCACCTCATCCACTACTCCACCAATCTTGGTGTCATCAGCAAATTTACTGATGCACCCTTCAGCCCCCTCCTCCAAGTCATTGATAAAAATGACAAATAGCAGAGGACCAAGCACTGATCCCTGTGGCACTCCGCTGGTAACCGGTTTCCAGTCCGAAAATTTTCCATCCACCACCACCCTCTGTCTTCTGTTAGATAGCCAGTTACCTATCCAATCGGCCAAACTTCCCTCTATCCCACACCTCCTTACTTTCTTCATGAGCCGACCATGGGGGACTTTATCAAACGCCTTACTAAAATCCATGTATATGACATCAACTGCACTACCTTCATCTACATACTTAGTTACCTCCTCAAAAAATTCTATCAAATTTGTGAGGCAAGACTTGCCCTTCACAAATCCGTGCTGACTATCCTGGATTAAGCTGCATCTTTCTAAATGGTCGTAAATCCTATCCCTGAGGAACTTTTCCATCAACTTACCGACCACCGAAGTAAGACTAACCGGCCTATAATTACCAGGGTCATTTCTATTCCCTTTCCTAAACAGAGGAACCACATTCGCCACTCTCCAGTCCTCTGACACCACCCCCGTGGACAGTGAGGATGCAAAGATCAATGCCAAAGGCTCTGCTATCTCATCCCTTGCCTCCCAAAGACTCCTAGGATATATTTCATCAGACCCAGGGGACTTATCAACTTTCAGTTTATTCAAAATTGCTAGTACATCTTCCCTCCGAACATCTACTTCCTCCAGCCTATCAGCCTGTGACACCCTCTCTTCCTCAAAAACATGGCCCCTCTCCTTGGTGAACACCGAAGAAAAGTATTCATTCATCACCTCTCCTATCTCTTCTGACTCCATACACAAGTTCCCACTACTGTCCTTGACCGGCCCCAACCTCACCCTGGTCATTCTTTTATTGCTCACATAAGAGTAAAAAGCCTTGGGGTTTTCCTTCATCCGACCCGCCAAGGACTTCTCATGCCCCCTCCTAGCTCTCCTAAGCCCCTTTTTCAGCTCATTTCCTGCTAACTTGTAAGCCTCCATCGACCCAACTGAACCTTGTTTTCTCAACCTTACATATGCTTCCTTCTTCCTCTTGACAAGACATTCCACCTCTTTTGTGAACCATGGTTCCCTCACTCGGCCATTTCCTCTCTGCCTGGCAGGGACATACCTATCAAGGACACGCAGTATTTGTTCCTTGAAAAAATTCCACTTTTCATTAGTGCCTTTCTCTGACAATTTTTGTTCCCATCCTATGCTTCCTAATTCCCGCCTGATTGCATCATAATTACCTCTCCCCCAATTGTAAACTATGCCCTGCCGCATGGCCCTCTCCCTCTCCATTGCAATCACAAAAGACACCGAATTGTGGTCACTATCTCCAAAGTGCTCTCCCACAACCAAATCTAACACTTGGCCCGGTTCATTTCCCAGTACCAAATCCAATGTGGCCCCACCTCTTGTCGGCTTATCCAAATATAGTGTCAGGAACCCCTCCTGCACACACTGCACAAAAACTGCCCCATCCGAACTATTCGACCTATAAAGGCTCCAATCAATATTTGGAAAGTTAAAGTCCCCCATGACAACTACCCTGTGACCCCCACACCTATCCATAATCTGCTTAGCAATTTCTTGCTCCACATCTCTATTACTATTTGGGGGCCTATAGTAAACTCCTAACAACGTGACCGCTCCTTTCCTATTCCTAACCTCAGCCCATATTACCTCTGTAGGCAGATCCCCCTCGAAGTGCCTTTCCGCAGCCGTTACACTCTCCTTGATTAACAGTGCCACTCCTCCACCTCTTTTACCAGCTACCCTACACTTACTGAAACATCTATACCCCGGAACTTCCAACAACCATTCCTGTCCTTGTTCTACCCATGTCTCCGTAATGGCCACAACATCGTAGTCCCAAGTACCAATCCACGCCCCAAGTTCACCTGCCTTATTTCGGATGCTCCTTGCATTGAAGTAGACACACTTCAACCCACCTTCTTGTCTGCTGGTACCCACCTTTGACCATGATACCCTTCCCAGAACCTCACTACACTCACTGACCTCCGGACTACAACTCCTTTTCCCATCTCCCAGACAAATTAGTTTAAACCCCACCGAAGAGCTGTAGCAAATTTCCCTCCCAGGATATTGGTGCCCCTCTGGTTCAGGTGCACCCCGTCCTGTTGGTACAGGTCCCACCTTCCCCAGAAAGTGTTCCAATTATCCACATAGCTGAAACCCTCCCTCCTACACCATCCCTGCATCCATGTTTGATAAGGTTCACCATGGTAGGCTTTTGCAGAAAATGCAGATGTATGGGATTGGGGGTGATCTAGGAAATTGGATCAGGAATTGGCTAGCGGATAGGAAACAGAGGGTGGTGGTTGATAGTAAATATTCATCATGGAGTGCGGTTACAAGTGGTGTACCTCAGGGATCTGTTTTGGGGCCACTGCTGTTTGTAATATTTATTAATGATCTGGATGAGGGTATAGTTGGGTGGATTAGCAAATTTGCTGATGACACCAAAGTCGGTGGTGTGGTAGACAGTGAGGAAGGGTGTCGTAGTTTGCAGGAAGACTTAGACAGGTTGCAAAGTTGGGCCGAGAGGTGGCGGATGGAGTTTAATGCGGAGAAGTGTGAGGTAATTCACTTTGGTAGGAATAACAGATGTGTTGAGTATAGGGCTAACGGGAGGACTTTGAATAGTGTGGAGGAGCAGAGGGATCTAGGTGTATGTGTGCATAGATCCCTGAAAGTTGGGAATCAAGTAGATAAGGTTGTTAAGAAGGCATATGGTGTCTTGGCGTTTATTGGTAGGGGGATTGAATTTAGGAGTCGTAGCGTTATGTTGCAACTGTACACAACTCTGGTGCGGCCGCACTTGGAGTACTGTGTGCAGTTCTGGTCCCCACATTACAGGAAGGATGTGGAGGCTTTGGAGAGGGTGCAGAGGAGGTTTACCAGGATGTTGCCTGGTATGGAGGGGAGATCCTATGAGGAGAGGCTGAGGGATTTGGGATTGTTTTCGCTGGAAAGGCGGCGGCTAAGAGGGGATCTTATTGAAACATATAAGATGATTAGAGGTTTAGATAGGGTGGATAGTGATAGCCTTTTTCCTCTGATGGAGAAATCCAGCACGAGGGGGCATGGCTTTAAATTGAGGGGGGGTAGTTATAGAACCGATGTCAGGGGTAGGTTCTTTACCCAGAGGGTGGTGAGGGATTGGAATGCCCTGCCAGCATCAGTAGTAAATGCGCCTAGTTTGGGGGCGTTTAAGAGATCCGTAGATAGGTTCATGGACGAAAAGAAATTGGTTTAGGTTGGAGGGTCACAGTTTTTTTTTAACTGGTCGGTGCAACATCGTGGGCCGAAGGGCCTGTTCTGCGCTGTAATGTTCTATGTTCTATGTTCTATGTGTTTAACTGCACTCTCTCCCTGTTCCTCAACTCGCTATCCCGTGGCACCGGCAACATACCAGAGAGGACAACCTGTTTTGTCCTGGCTCTCAGCTTCCACCCTAGCTCCCTGAATTCCTGTTTTAAATCCCCGTCCCCTCTCTTACCTATGTCTTTGGTGCCGACGTGCACCACGACTTGTGACTGTTCCCCCTCCCCCTTTAGAATCCTGAAGACACGGTCGGAGATGTCACGGACCCTGGCATCCGGGAGGCAACATACCATCCGTGAGTCTCTCTTGTTGCCACAGAACCTCCTATCTATCCCTCTCACAAACGAGTCCCCAATAACTATAGCTCTACCGCTCTCCCCCTTTCCCTTCTGAGCCACAGGGACGGACTCAGCGCTGGCGATCTGGTCACTGTGGCTTACCACTGGTAGGTCGCCCCCCTCACCTGTATCCAAAGTGGAATACTTGTTGCTAAGGGGAACGACCACAGGGGATCCCCGCACCGACTGCTTCCTCCCAGTCCCTCTCACTGTCACCCATCTATTTTCATTCCCTGGAGCAACTATATCCCTGAAGCTTGTGTCTACGGCCCTCTCTGCCTCTCTGATGACCCTAAGCTCATCCAACTCTAGCTCCAGCTCACTAACGCGGTCTTGGAGGAGCTGCAGATGGGTGCACCTCCCACAGGTGTAATCAGCAGGGACACTGACGGTGTCCCTCACCTCAAACATTCTGCAGGAGGTACATTGCACTGCCTTCACTTCCATCCCCTCCATATAACTTACTGCTACAAAGAGTTCTTTCCTACTTTCTTTGTATTCCTCCAGAGCTCCCTCCATTTTTAGCTGCCTGGACCTAACGTACACCTCTCTTTTCTTTTTGACCAATCCCTCAATTTCCCTGGTTATCCACGGTTCTCGAATCCTACCCTTCCTATCCTTTTTTACAGGCACATGCCTATCCTGCAGCCCTAACAACTGTTCCTTAAAAGACTCCCACATGCCAGATGTGGATTTACCCTCAAAAAGCCTCTCCCAATCAACAGCTGCCAATTTCTGCCTAATCCCACTAAAGTTTGCCTTGATGAGGACATTGTTGAAGGTGGTACATCTAGTGATGATATCTAGCTGTTGTCTGGGATGTGATCTCAGATGCCTCCAGGATACCTTTTGGCCCGACTTTGTTTGGAAGAAGCTGTTCTTCCATGGTAACAGCATAGCTCCAACAACCTCTGTCCATTTTTGTTGAGCTTGCTGATTTCCTGGTGTCCTGTGTATATTGGCCAAATTGTGTAGTCGGTACCCAGCCTTCTGCTGAAATTCCTAGGAAGATACAATCCCTCAGTGCTGGGAATTCTACCTGATCACAGCCACATGAGCCTCAGATTGTCCTTGACATCTGGGGTGGAGATGAGTGTTGGGGCAATGCTCATGAGGTTTAATGGGCCTATGCTAGTTGACAAACAAAGAGCAACAAGTCTCTCTGAGTTTTGTGTGGGGGTTCTGTCATCGCAAGGAGGAAGATTGGAACAAAAATAGGCCATTCAGCCCATCAAGTCTGCTCTGCCATTCAATTTGATCATGGCTGATCACTTCCCTCAATGCCACTTACCCTCACGATCCCATGTCCCTTGATTCCTTTAGTCTATGAATTTCTGTTTCACACATTCTCAGTGACTGAGCTTCCATATCCTTCTGGACTAGAGAATTCTAAAGATTTAGCACCCTCTGAGTGAAGAAATTCCTTCTCATCTCAGTTCTAAATGGCCTTTCCTTTATTTTGAGACAGTACACCTGGTTTCAGACCTCCCCAGCCAGGGGGAACATCCTTCCTGAATCTACCTTGTTGAGCACTGTAAGATTTTAAAAAGTTTCAATGAGGTCACCTCTCATTTTTCAAAACTCTAGAGAATAATAGACCCAGTCTCCACAATCTCTCCTCGTAAGACAATCCCGCCATCGCTGGGATTAATCTGGTGAACCTCCGTTGCACTCCCTCTCTGAACATACAAATTAGGAGCAGGAGTAGGCCACTCGGTCCCTTGAGCCTGCTCCATCATTCAGTAAGATTGTGGCTGATCTGATTCTAACTTCAACCCCATATTCCTGCCTATCCTCCTGATAACCTTTCACCCCCCCCCACCCCCCAACGTGGTTAATCAAGAATCTCTCTACCTGTGCCTTAGAAATATTCAAAGACTCTGCTTCCACTGTCTTTTGAGGAAGAGAGTTCCAGAGATTCTCAACTCAGAAAAAAATTCTCCTCATCCCGTCTTAAATGAGTGACCCCTTATTTTTAACAGTGGCCCCTAATTCTAGATTTTCCCACAAGAGGCAACATCCTCTCCACATCCACCCTGTCAAGACCCCTCAGGATCTCATATGTTTCAATCATATCACCTCTTACTCTTCGAAACTCCAGTGGATACAAACCTAACCTCTTCAACCTTTCCTCATAAGTCAACCTGCCCATTCCTGGTTATTTGTCTCGTAAACCTTCTCTGAACAGTTTCTATCATGTTTACATCTTTCCTTAAATAAAGAGTCCAATTCTGTACCTGATACTCCAGATGTGGTCATAGGTCATAGGAGACAGAGGGTAGCGGTCGAAGGGTCTTTTTCCGGCTGGAGGTCTGTGACCAGTGGTGTTCCGCAGGGCTCTGTACTGGGACCTCTGCTATTTGTGATATATGTAAATGATTTGGAAGAAGGTGTAACTGGTGTTATCAGCAAGTTTGCAGATGACACGAAGATGGCTGGACTTGCGGATAGCGATGAGCATTGTCGGGCAATACAGCAGGATATAGATAGGCTGGAAAATTGGGCAAAGAGGTGGCAGATGGAATTTAATCCGGATAAATGCGAAGTGATGCATTTTGGAAGAAATAATGTAGGGAGGAGTTATACAATAAATGGCAGAGTCATCAAGAGTATAGAAACACAGAGGGACCTAGGAGTGCAAGTCCACAAATCCTTGAAGGTGGCAACACAGGTGGAGAAGGTGGTGAAGAAGGCATATGGAATGCTTGCCTTTATAGGATGGGGTATAGAGTATAAAAGCTGGAGTCTGATGATGCAGCTGTATAGAACGCTGGTTAGGCCACATTTGGAGTACTGCGTCCAGTTCTGGTCTAGTTGGACCAAGGAGCGGCACAGGCTTGGAGGGCCGAAGGGCCTGTTTCCTGTGCTGTACTGTTCTTTGTTCTTTTGTTCTTTATGTGGTCTCATCAATGCCCTGTATAACTGAAGCACAACCTCACTACCTTTGTATTCAATTCCTCTCACAATAAACAATAACATTCTATTAGTTTTCCTAATTACTTGCTGTACCTGTGTACTGGCTTTTTGCAATTCATGCACGAGGACACCCAGATCCCTCTGAATCTCAGAGCTCTGCAATCTCTCACCATTTAGATAATATACTTTTTATTCTTCCTACCAAAATGGACAGTTTCACCTTTGCCCACACAGCATGATGGCACTGTGTTTAGCACTGCTGCCTCAGTGCCAGAGACCTGGGTTCAATTCTGGCCTTGGGTGACTGTGTGGAGTTTGCATATTCTCTCCGTGTCTGCGTGAGTTTCCTCCCTGTGCTCTGGTTTCCTCCCACACTCCAAAGATGTGTAGGTTAGGTGGATTGGCCATGCTAAATTGCCCCTTAGTATCTAAAGATATGCAGGTTTGGTGGATTAGCTATGGTAAATGTGGGGGGTTATGGGGATGGGGTGGGGGAAAAGGGCCTGGCTATCAGAGAATGTCAGTGCAGACTCGATGGGCCAAATAGCCTCATGACTATTCTGTTTCCTTTCAGCTAGCCAATCTTCCTTCCATACCAATATTTTACCCCCTACACCATGAGCTTTTATTTTCTGCAATAATCTTTGATGTGGATCTTTATCAAATGCCTTCTGGAAATCCAAGTACATTGGTTAAATATGATTTTCTTTTCACAAAACCATATTGACTCTGCCTGATTACCTTGAGCTTATCCTAGTGCCCTGCAATAATTCATTTAATAATAGCTTCTAACATTTTCCCTCTGCCAGATGTTAGGCTAACTGGCTGTAGTTTCTGCTTTCTGTTTCCCTCCCTTTTTGAATAATGGCATTACATTTGCCATTTTCCAATTTCTTTTGAGACTTTAGGATGAAGTCCAGCAAGACCAGGATTTGACAGCTTTCATTGCAACAAAGTGCAATTTCCCCGGTATTTGTAATTTTCCTGAGTTCCTTCTTCTCTTCCATTTCTTGATTTACAGCTATTTCTGGGATGATACTTATATCCTCTATAGTGAAGACCTATGCATATCCTTCCTTAGATAAGGAGACCAAAACTTTCCACAATATTCCAGGTGAGGTCTCACCAAAGCTCTATATAATTGCAGCAAAACTTCTTTGCTCTTGTACTCAACGCCTCTTGCAATGAAGGTTAACATACCATTTACCATCCTAATTGCTTGCTGTAGCTGCATGCTTGCTTTCAGTTACTCATGAACAAGGACACACTGGTCTGTTTGGACAACCTCACTTCCCAGGTCTCTCTCTATTTCAGAAATATTCTGCCTTATTTTTTTCTGCCAAAGTGAATAACTTCAGACTTATTCACATCATATTTCATCTGCCATGTTCTAGCCCATTTACTTAGCCTGTCCAAATCCTATTGAAGCCTCCTTGCATCCTCCTCACAAATTACATTCCCACCCAGTTTGATGTCATTAGTAAATTTGGAAACATCGCATTTGGTCCCCACCTCCAAATCATTGATATAAACAACTGGGGCCCTGGCACTGATCCAACTGATACCCCATTAGTCACAGCCTGCCATCCTGAGAATGTTCTATTTATTATCCTTGATGCCATACTCAGTCAAATGCTGCCTTGATGTCAAGGACAGTCACTCTCACCCCACCTCTGGCATTCAGCTCTTTTGTCCATGTTTGAACCAAGGCTGTAATGAGGTCAGGAGCTGAGTGATCCTGGCAGAATCCAAACTGAATGTCCGTGAGCAGGTTATTGCTGGGTAACTGCTGCTTGATAGTGCTGTTGATGATTCCTTCCATCACTTTACTGATGGTCGAGGTTAGATTGATGGGGTGGTAATTGGCCGGGTTGGATTTGTCTTGTTTCTTGTGTACAGGACATACCTGGGCAATTTTGCACATTGCCGGGTAGATGCCAGTGTTGTAACTGTCTTGGAACAGCTTGACTAGGGAAACAGGAAGTTCTGAAGCACAAGTGTTCAGTACTATTGCTGGAATGTTGTCAGGATCCATAGACTTTGTTGTAGGGGCGGCACGGTAGCACAGCGAGAGCATCCAGATGGGAAGAATAGAAACTGGTCATTTTTTACTGAACAACAGTATCACAATAAAATGTTGTGAATCCCAGAATGTCTGCTGCCTGTTTCAGTAAACAGATAAACTGACTACAAAACTGAATGACCACGTAAACTGTATTGCAGACACAAGTGACAACACTGGAAGGAGAGAGAGGTAGAGAGAGAGAGATCTCTCCCTGCCTTGGGAACTCCAGTCTTTTTCAGGGCATCTCGCCAGCTCTCTGCCCAAAGAGCTGTTGCTCTGGGCAGCACGGTGGCACAGTGGTCAGCGCTGCTGCCTCACAGTAGCAGGGACCCGGGTTCAATTCCGGCCTTGGGTCTGTATGGAGTTTGCACATTCTCCTCACTTCTGCTTGAGTTTCTTCTGGGTGTTCCAGTTTCTTCCCAAAGTCCAAAGATGTGCAGGTCAGATGGATTGGCCATGCTAAATGTGTGGGATGACAGGGATAGGATGAAGAGATTGAGTCTGAGTGGAATGCTCTTTTGGAGAGTCAGTGCAGACAAGATGGGCTAAATGGCCTCTTTCTGCATTGTAGGGATTGTATGGATTAGTCTGCTGAATCTCCTGAGGATACTCAAGACTTGTTTTGAGGAACTGACACTGATGAGGGACAGGTTAAAAAGCATCAACGATGATAACAGCTTTCATTGCAATGATGCGAGTCCAGTCCCACCATGGAAAAGCATGGAAATAAGTGATGTTAGAGTGACAAATGGATAGATCCCGTTTTCTAGTCAACTGCCTGGAACTCTCAGCTGCCTGTCTTTTTCATACTGTGTGAACTAGCAGTCTTTTCATGAATTTTGTAGCTGGGTCTTTCAAATTATGAAACTAAGGCCAAGAGTCATTGTAGTACAATGATCCATGGAGCTCCATGATGGTTTATCAGTGACTCACCCAGCTGGGAGGGAATGCCATGGCCAGTCTGACTGAAACTTGACGCATTTTTTGCAGAAAGCGTTACCTCGGTATGACTCTGCACTCAGCATCATGGTGGAGATCGGGAATCGCCTGGGCCAGGCACAGGTCCTGATGGGAATTGCAAAATGTTGGCTTCTTCGAAAGGAGCAGGACAAGGTAGGAAACATGATCCAGAACTGGCTAGCTGGTCCCTGTGCTAACCTTTAACTTAGTGCACACTGTGTGGGTGACAGTGATTTATAAAGGTGGCCAGTGGGCATATCTTGCAGGCTAGACATTATTTCAGTGCCACACTTGTCTGTGACTATTGAGCTGGATTGGCAGAGCACCAGCAGATGAGAAATTGACTATACTTTGCCAGCCAGCAAAGGTACCAACTCTCTGGTCTGGGCACTAAACTTCACCCACGGGGAGGCAAAAACTGCCATAATTTTAAAGACCTCAATAAGGTCAACCTTCAGCTTTCTTTATTCATGAGAAAAGAGATCCACATTGTCAGTGCCATGAACACACCATTCACCCACTAATCTTTGCTCATGTTACACCCTTGTTCAAAAAGGTTGTAAAGATAAGACCAGCAATTGCAGGCCAGTCCATTTAATAGCAGTGGTGGGCAAGCTTCTGGAAACAATTATTCAGCATGGAATTAGTAGTCACATCAAAAAATATGGGTTGATTAAGAAAAGCAAGCATAGATTTCTAAAGGGGAAATCATGTTTAGTTAACTTGCTGGAGTTGTTTGAGGAGGTAGCAGAAAGGGTCGATGAGGGTGATGCTATTGATGTGGTGTACATAGACTTTCAGAAGGCATTCAATACAGTGCCACACAATGAACTTATAGAGTCATAGAGGTTTGCAGTGTGGAAACAGGCCCTTCGGCCCAACTTGTCCATGCCGCCCTTTTTTTAAAAACCCCTAAGTTAATCCCAATTGCCTGCATTTGGCCCATATCCCTCCATATCCATCATACCCATAGAACATAGAACATTACAGCGCAGTACAGGCCCATAGGCCCTCGATGTTGTGCCGACCTGTGAAACCAATCTAAAGCCCATCTAACCTGCACTATTCCAACATCATCCATATGTTTATCCAATGACCCTTTAAATGCCCTTAATGTTGACGAGTCCACTACTGTTGCAGGCAGGGCATTCCACGCCTTACTACTCTCTGAGTAAAGAACCTACCTCTGACATCTGTCCTATATCTATCACCCCTCAATTTAAAGCTCTGTCCCCTCGTGTTAGCCATCACCATCTGAGGAAAAAGACTCTCACTGTCCACCCTATCTAATCATCTTGTATACCTCTATTAAGTCACCTCTTAACCTTCTTCTCTCTAACGAAAACAACCTCAAGTCACTCAGCCTTTCCTCATAAGACCTTCCCACCATACCAGGCAACATCCTGGTAAATCTCCTCTGCACCCTTTCCAATGCTTCCACATCCTTCCAATAATGCGGCGACCAGAACTGTACACAATACTCCAAGTGTGGCTTCACCAGAGTTTTGTACAGCTGCAATATGACATCATGGCTCTGAAACTCAATCCCTCTACCAATAAAAGCTAACACACCGTACGCCTTCTTAACAACCCTATCAACTTGGGTGCCAACTTTCAGGGATCTGTGCACATGGACACCGAGATCTCTCTGCTCATCCACACTACCAAGAATCTTACCATTAGCCCAGTACTCTGTATTCTTGTTACTCCTTCCAAAGTGAATCACCTCACACTTTTCCGCATTAAACTCCATTTGCCACCTCTCAGCCCAGCTCTGCAGCTTATCTATGTTCCTCTGTAACCTGCAACATCCTTCCGCACTGTCCACAACTCCACTGACTTTAGTGTCATCCGCAAATTTACTAACCCAGCCTTCTACGCCCTCATCCAGGTCATTTATAAAAATGACCAACAGCAGTGGCCCCAAAACAGATCCTTGCGGTACACCACTAGTAACTGAACTCCAGGATGAACATTTCCTATCAACCACCACCCTCTGTCTTCTTACAGCTAGCCAATTTCTGATCCAAACCGCAAAATCACCCTCAATCCCATGCCTCCGTATTTTCCGCAATAGCCTACCGTGGGGAACCTTATCAAATGCTTTACTGAAATCCATATACACCACATCAACTGCTTTACCCTCATCCACCTCTTTGGTTACCTTCTCAAAGAACTCAATAAGGTTTGTGAGGCACGACCTACCTTTCACAAAACCGTATTGACTATCCCTAATCAAATTGTTCCTTTCTAGATGATTATAAATCCTATCTCTTATAATACTTTCCAAAACTTTGCCCACAACAGAAGTAAGACTCACTGGTCTATAATTACCAGGGTTGTCTCTACTCCCCTTCTTGAACCAGGGGACAACATTTGCTATCCTTCAGTCTTCAGGCACTATTCCTGTAGACAATGACGACTTAAAGATCAAAGCCAAAGGCTCTGCAATCTTCTCCCTAGCTTCCCAGAGAATCCTAGGATAAATCCCATCTGGTCCAGGGGACTTATCTATTTTCACACTTTCCAGAATTGCTAACACCTCCTCCTTATGAACCTCAATCCCGTCTAGTCTAATAGCCTGTATCTCTTCGACAACATTGTATTTTTCCTGTGTGAATACTGACGAAAAATATTCATTTAGCGCCTCTCCTATCTCTTCGGACTCCACGCACAACTTCCCACTACTGTCCTTGACTGGCCCTAATCTTACCCGAGTCATTCTTTTATTCCTGACATACCTATAGAAAGCTTTAGGGTTTTCCTCGATCCTACCTGCCAAAGACTTCTCATGTCCCCTCCTGGCTCTTCTTAGATCTCTCTTCAGGTCCTTCCATGTAACTACCTAAACGCTTTTTAAAAGACAAAATTGTACCCACCTCGACTACTACTTCTGACAGCTTGTTCCAGACACTCACCACCCTCTGTGTGAAAAAATTACCCCTCTGGATACTTTTGTATCTCTCCCCTCTCAGCTTAAACCTATGTCCTCTAGTTTTAGACTCCCCTACCTTTGGGAAAAGATATTGACTATCTAGCTGATCTGTGCCCTTCATTATTTTATAGACCTCTATAAGATCACCCCTCAGCCTCCTACGCTCCAGAGAAAAAAGTCCCAGTCTATCCAGCCTCTCCTTATATCTCAATCCATCAAGTCCCGGTAGCATCCTAGTAAATCTTTTCTGCACTCTTTCTAGTTTAATAATATCCTTTCTATAATAGGGTGACCAGAATTGCACACAGTATTCCGAGTGTGACCTTACCAATGTCTTGTACAACTTCAACAAGACATCCCAACTCCTGTATTCAGTGTTCTGACCGATGAAACCAAGCATGCCGAATGCCTTCTTCACCACTCTGTCCACCTGTGACTCCACTTTCAAGGAGCTATGAATATGTACCCCTGGACCTCTTTGTTCTGTAACTCTCCCCAATGCCCTACCATTAACTGAGTAAGTCCTGCCCTCGTTCAATCTACCAAAATGCATCACCTCGGATTTATCTAAATTAAACTCCATCTGCCATTCATCAGCCCACTGGCCCAGTTGATCAAGATCCCGTTGCAATTGGAGATAACTTTCTTCACTGTCCACTATGCCATCAATCTTAGTGTCATCTGCAAACTTAGTAACCATGCCTCCTATATTCTCATCCAAATCATTAATATAAATGACAAATAACAGTGGACCCAGCACTGATCCCTGAGGCACACCGCTGGTCACAGGCCTCCAGTTTGAAAAACTTGTAAGAAATGTTACAGCTCATGGAATAAAAGGGACAGCAGCAACATGGATACAAAATTGGCTGAATAATAGAAAGCAGAGAGTAACGGTCAATAGATATTTTTCAGGCTGGAGGAAGGTTAGCGATGGAATTCCTCTGTATTGGTACCCTTGCTTTTCCTGATATATATTAATGATCTAGATCTTAGTGTGTAGAGGACAATTTCAGTTTTTTCATTTTCAAAGATCATAGAAAATCATAGAAACCCTACAGTGCAGAAAGAGGCCATTTGGCCCAACTTGGAAGCATTGACACCAACTTGGAAGCATTGTTACCTGTGAAGAGGATAGTGTAGAACTTCAAAAGGACAGACAAGTTGGTGAAGTGGACAGTGAGATGGCAGATGAAATTCAATGCGGAGATATGTGAGTGATGCAGTTTGGTAGGAAAAACATGGAGTAACAATCTAAAATAAGAGGTAAAATTCTTAAGGGGTGCAGGAGCAGAGGGAGCTGGGTGTATATGTATATAGATCATTGAAGATGGCAGGACAGATGGAAAGAGCAGTTAATAAAGCAAATAGTATTCTGGGCTTTATTAATAGGGCCATAGAGTACAAGAGCAAGGAGGTTATGCTGAAATTATACAAGACACTAGTTAGATCTCAGCTGGGATATTGGCTACAGTTCTGGGCTCCACACCATAGGAAGGTTGTGAAAACAGAGTGCAGAAGAGGTTTGCAAGAATGATCCAGGGATGAAAAAGTTCAGTTATGCAGATAGAAACATAGAAAAACTACAGCACAAAACAGGCCCTTTGGCCCCACAAGTTGTGCCGAACATATCCCTACCTTTTAGGCCTACCTATAACCCTCCATCCTATTAAGTCCCATGTACTCATCCAGGAGTCTCTTAAAAGACCCTATTGAGTTTGCCTCCACCACCACTGACGGCAGCCGATTCCACTCGCCCACCACCCTCTGTGTGAAAAACTTCCCCCTAACATTTCGTCTGTACCTACTCCCCAGCTAGATAGATTGGAGAGATTGGGATTGTTCTCCTTGAAGAGTAGAAGGCGAAGAGAAATTCTGATAGAGATGTTTGTGAAGAGGATGGACAGGGTAGATAAGGAGAAACTGACCCCACTCGTAAAAGGATCAAGATTTAATGTGTGTTGCAAAAGAAGTAAATGTGATGTGAGATAAGCTTTTTCACACAGCGAGTGGTTGGGGTCTGGAATGCACTACCCGGAAGCGTGGTGGAGGCAGGTTCAATCGAGGCATCCAAGAGGAGATTAGATGATTATTTGAAAAAAAAATGTGTCAGGATACGGGGAAAAGGCAGGAGAATGGCACTAGGTCATGATGCTGGCTTGGAGAGCAAATTACAGACATGATGGGCCAAATAGTCTCTTTCTACATTGGCACTGCTGCCTCACAGCGCCAGGGAACCAGGTTCATTCCAGCCTTGCCTTGGGAAACTGTCTGTGTAGAGTTTTCATGTTCTACCCATGTCTGCGTGGGTTTCTTCGGCTGCTCCGTTTCCTCCCACAGTTCAAAGATGTGTGGGTTATGTTGATTGGCCATGCTAAATTAGCCTTTGTGTCAGGAGGATTAGCAGGGTAAATATGCGGAGTTACGGGATAGGACCTGGGTGGAAGTGTTGTCAGTGCAGGCTCAGTGCACCTTCTGCACTGTAGGGATTCTATGCTCATTCTATGTAACAATTCTGTGATTCTCTGGCCATTCTCACACCAGGACAGTCAGGGCCAGAAATTCCTGGCAACACTTCCCTCAATTGGGAAATCAATTTCTTTCATCCTGACGTATTCACCACACCTCCACCCCACACCAACCAGGAACCTCAGCACTGTTGGGAGGAGAATATTCCAACCTGCATGTAACTCCTAGTTCACTCCGTGTCTCTCACTCCTGGTTCATTCCATGTGTCTCACTCCTGGTTTACTCCCAACTCTCTCACT
The DNA here is from genome assembly GCF_964213995.1 of Mustelus asterias. Classification (NCBI taxonomy): domain Eukaryota; kingdom Metazoa; phylum Chordata; class Chondrichthyes; order Carcharhiniformes; family Triakidae; genus Mustelus; species Mustelus asterias. Next base: position 66,952,770 of record NC_135809.1, on the reverse strand, counting down.
TCTGGTTCACTCCCAACTCTCTCACTTCTGGTTCACTCCCGTCTCTCTCACTTCTGGTTTACTCCCAACTCTCTCACTTCTGGTTCACTCCCGTCTCTCTCACTTCTGGTTCACTCCCGTCTCTCTCACTTCTGGTTTACTCCCAACTCTCTCACTTCTGGTTCACTCCCGTCTCTCTCACCCCTGGTTCACTCCCAACTCTCTCACTTCTGGTTCACTCCCAACTCTCTCACCCCTGGTTCATTCCCGTCTCTCTCACCCCCTGGTTCACTCCCGTCTCTCTCACCCCTGGTTCACTCCCGTCTCTCTCACTCCTGGTTCATTCCCGTCTCTCTCTCTCACCCCTGGTTCACTCCCGTCTCTCTCTCACACCCCTGGTTCACTCCCGTCTCTCTCACTCCTGGTTCACTCCCGTCTCTCTCACCCCTGGTTCACTCCCGTCTCTCTCACCCCTGGTTCACTCCCGTCTCTCTCACCCCTGGTTCACTCCCGTCTCTCTCACCCCTGGTTCACTCCCGTCTCTCTCACCCCTGGTTCACTCCCGTCTCTCTCTCTCACCCCTGGTTCATTCCCGTCTCTCTCACCCCTGGTTCACTCCCGTCTCTCTCACTCCTGGTTCACTCCCGTCTCTCTCACTCCTGGTTCACTCCCGTCTCTCTCACCCCTGGTTCACTCCCGTCTCTCTCACCCCTGGTTCACTCCCATCTCTCTCACCCCTGGTTCACTCCCGTCTCTCTCTCTCACCCCTGGTTCACTCCCGTCTCTCTCACCCCCTGGTTCACTCCCGTCTCTCTCTCTCACCCCTGGTTCACTCCCGTCTCTCTCTCTCACCCCTGGTTCACTCCCGTCTCTCTCTCTCACCCCTGGTTCACTCCCGTCTCTCTCCCTCACTCCTGGTTCACTCCCGTCTCTCTCACCCCCTGGTTCACTCCCGTCTCTCTCACCCCTGGTTCACTCCCGTCTCTCTCTCTCACCCCTGGTTCACTCCCGTCTCTCTCTCTCACCCCTGGTTCACTCCCGTCTCTCTCACCCCTGGTTCACTCCCGTCTCTCTCTCTCACCCTTGGTTCACTCCCGTCTCTCTCTCTCACTCCTGGTTCACTCCCGTCTCTCTCACCCCTGGTTCACTCCCGTCTCTCTCACCCCTGGTTCACTCCCGTCTCTCTCTCTCACCCCTGGTTCACTCCCGTCTCTCTCACTCCTGGTTCACTCCCGTCTCTCTCACCCCTGGTTCACTCCTGTCTCTCTCTCTCACCCCTGGTTCACTCCCATCTCTCTCACCCCTGGTTCACTCCCGTCTCTCTCACCCCTGGTTCACTCCCATCTGTCTCACTTCTGGTTCACTCCAATCTCTCTCACTCCTGGTTCACTCCCATCTGTCTCACTCCTGGTTCACTCCCATCTGTCTCACTTCTGGTTCACTCCAATCTCTCTCACTTCTGGTTCACTCCCATCTGTCTCACCCCTGGTTCACTCCCGTCTCACTCACCCCTGGTTCACTCCCGTCTCTCTCACCCCCTGGTTCACTCCCGTCTCTCTCTCTCACCCCTGGTTCACCCCCGTCTCTCTCACCCCTGGTTCACTCCCATCTCCCTCACCCCTGGTTCACTCCTGTCTCACTCACCCCTGGTTCACTCCCGTCTCTCTCTCTCACCCCTGGTTCATTCCCGTCTCTCTCTCTCACCCCTGGTTCACTCCCGTCTCTCTCACTCCTGGTTCACTCCCGTCTCTCTCACTCCTGGTTCACTCCCGTCTCTCTCACTCCTGGTTCACTCCCGTCTCTCTCACTCCTGGTTCACTCCCGTCTCTCTCACCCCTGGTTCACTCCCGTCTCTCTCACTCCTGGTTCACTCCCGTCTCTCTCACTCCTGGTTCACTCCCGTCTCTCTCACCCCTGGTTCACTCCCGTCTCTCTCACCCCTGGTTCACTCCCGTCTCTCTCACCCCTGGTTCACTCCCGTCTCTCTCACCCCTGGTTCACTCCCGTCTCTCTCACCCCTGGTTCACTCCCATCTGTCTCACCACTGGTTCACTCCCGTCTCTCTCACCCCTGGTTCACTCCCATCTCTCTCACCCCTGGTTCATTCCCGTCTCTCTCTCACCCCCTGGTTCACTCCCGTCTCTCTCACTTCTGGTTCACTCCCGTCTCTCTCACCCCTGGTTCACTCCCGTCTCTCTCACCCCTGGTTCACTCCCGTCTCTCTCACCCCTGGTTCACTCCCGTCTCTCTCACCCCTGGTTCACTCCCGTCTCTCTCACCCCTGGTTCACTCCCATCTGTCTCACCCCTGGTTCACTCCCGTCTCTCTCACCCCTGGTTCACTCCCATCTCTCTCACCCCTGGTTCATTCCCGTCTCTCTCTCACCCCCTGGTTCACTCCCGTCTCTCTCACTTCTGGTTCAATCCCGTCTCTCTCACCCCTGGTTCACTCCCGTCTCTCTCACCCCTGGTTCACTCCCGTCTCTCTCACCCCTGGTTCACTCCCGTCTCTCTCACCCCTGGTTCACTCCCATCTGTCTCACCCCTGGTTCACTCCCGTCTCTCTCACCCCTGGTTCACTCCCATCTCTCTCACCCCTGGTTCATTCCCGTCTCTCTCTCACCCCCTGGTTCACTCCCGTCTCTCTCACTTCTGGTTCACTCCCGTCTCTCTCACCCCTGGTTCACTCCCGTCTCTCTCACCCCTGGTTCACTCCCGTCTCTCTCACCCCTGGTTCACTCCCATCTCCCTCACCCCTGGTTCACTCCTGTCTCACTCACCCCTGGTTCACTCCCGTCTCTCTCTCTCACCCCTGGTTCATTCCCGTCTCTCTCTCTCACCCCTGGTTCACTCCCGTCTCTCTCACTCCTGGTTCACTCCCGTCTCTCTCACTCCTGGTTCACTCCCGTCTCTCTCACTCCTGGTTCACTCCCGTCTCTCTCACTCCTGGTTCACTCCCGTCTCTCTCACCCCTGGTTCACTCCCGTCTCTCTCACTCCTGGTTCACTCCCGTCTCTCTCACTCCTGGTTCACTCCCGTCTCTCTCACCCCTGGTTCACTCCCGTCTCTCTCACCCCTGGTTCACTCCCGTCTCTCTCACCCCTGGTTCACTCCCGTCTCTCTCACCCCTGGTTCACTCCCGTCTCTCTCACCCCTGGTTCACTCCCATCTGTCTCACCACTGGTTCACTCCCGTCTCTCTCACCCCTGGTTCACTCCCATCTCTCTCACCCCTGGTTCATTCCCGTCTCTCTCTCACCCCCTGGTTCACTCCCGTCTCTCTCACTTCTGGTTCACTCCCGTCTCTCTCACCCCTGGTTCACTCCCGTCTCTCTCACCCCTGGTTCACTCCCGTCTCTCTCACCCCTGGTTCACTCCCGTCTCTCTCACCCCTGGTTCACTCCCGTCTCTCTCACCCCTGGTTCACTCCCATCTGTCTCACCCCTGGTTCACTCCCGTCTCTCTCACCCCTGGTTCACTCCCATCTCTCTCACCCCTGGTTCATTCCCGTCTCTCTCTCACCCCCTGGTTCACTCCCGTCTCTCTCACTTCTGGTTCAATCCCGTCTCTCTCACCCCTGGTTCACTCCCGTCTCTCTCACCCCTGGTTCACTCCCGTCTCTCTCACCCCTGGTTCACTCCCGTCTCTCTCACCCCTGGTTCACTCCCATCTGTCTCACCCCTGGTTCACTCCCGTCTCTCTCACCCCTGGTTCACTCCCATCTCTCTCACCCCTGGTTCATTCCCGTCTCTCTCTCACCCCCTGGTTCACTCCCGTCTCTCTCACTTCTGGTTCACTCCCGTCTCTCTCACCCCTGGTTCACTCCCGTCTCTCTCACCCCTGGTTCACTCCCGTCTCTCTCACCCCTGGTTCATTCCCATCTCTCTCACCCCTGGTTCACTCCCGTCTCTCTCTCTCACCCCTGGTTCACTCCCGTCTCTCTCACCCCTGGTTCATTCCCATCTCTCTCACCCCTGGTTCACTCCCGTCTCTCTCTCTCACCCCTGGTTCACTCCCGTCTCTCTCACCCCTGGTTCATTCCCGTCTCTCTCACCCCTGGTTCACTCCCGTCTCTCTCTCTCACCCCTGGTTCACTCCCGTCTCTCTCTCTCACCCCTGGTTCATTCCCGTCTCTCTCACCCCTGGTTCACTCCCGGATTTACATTGTTTTTTAGGCACTAACCATTATGGAGAAGGTGGAGGAAGTGGCTGATGCTGTGGGTAACAAGGTAGGAGTCACTGTAAATGTTGCCTCAGGTGGGAGGGCAGCGAGGTAAGTGGGTTTGAGTGGTGTCAGGTGGAATGTGTGAGGGGAGAGGTGAGGTGGGTGAGTGGGTTTGTGGATGAAGGGGAGGTGAGGTGGAGTGGGAAAGGGGTGAAGGGTGAGTTGGCTGAGTGGGTTTGGGGATGAGGAGGGGTTTGAAGTGGGGTGAGTGAGGAATAAAGGTGAGGCGGGTGACTGAGTTTGGGGATGAAGGGAGAGTGAGGCGGGTGAGTGGGTTTGGGGATGAAGGGGGTAAGACGGATGAGTGGGTTTTGCGGTGAGTGGGGGGTAAGGCGGGTGAGGCAGGTGAGTGGGGATGAAGGGGGGGTGAAGTGAGGCTGGTGAATGTGTTTGGAGGTGAGTGTGGAGGGGGGGGTTTTGAACGATGCACGATCTCCATAGCTCTGTGAAAATCCAACCAATACTCAGAATGCTATGATGCCCAATACTTTTCTCCAGGACGTGACACAGTGTGAGTCTGGGATGTCTGTGAGTCTGGGATGTCTGTAAGTCTGGGATGTCTGTGAGTGTCTGAGTGTATGACTTCGCTTGCTTTCTCTTGCTGCTGGATCTGGATCCAGGAATCCCATCTCCATTTTGGGCAGATCCCATTTTTTGGCATTGGAGCAAGGACAGAGTACAACTCTCACATGAGGGACAGTTGAACTTTGCAGGGCTATTGGAACTCAGGGGCTCAGTTTTCTACCTTATACCAGAGTTTGAGGCTTAATTTTTGAAACAGGCATTAATGCTCTCAAAGGGTGGAGACGAGAATTAGAACTGTCAAGTCATTTAAATCCTCTACTCTTAAAAAAAAGTGGAAACAAAGCTAGGGGACGGGCTGCCTGAACGAGAGTGCAGGAAATTAAAGTTGTGAGGTTATTTAAATATCCAGCCTTTAAAACAATGGAGGGAGGGAGGAGGGAAATTCAGCCAGCATGTGTAAGTTACAGTTAAAAAAAGAATTTGTTCCAGCAGATACATGAGCTGTTTGTTGACAATACCATAGGCACTGTGATTGTCTGTGTTTGCTGTACCCCCTCTGTGCAGTTGTACATGCTGAAGGCACACTGGTTGCGTGAGACCATCTATCGAACAAAGGGCTCCCAGCAACTTCTGCGAGAACATGTTGTGAAATTCCACGAGTGTCTGGAAGACATGGAGTTATACTGCGGGATGTGTGGAGATTCTATTGGAGATAAGAACTCGCAGCTCCAGGCACTGCCATGTTCTCATCTCTTTCACCTGAAGTAAGAAAAGTCACAATCTCCTGGTAATGTCTGTCTCAGCTACTATATGATGTGGAGATGCCGGCGTTGGACTGGGGTGAACACAGTAAGAAGTCTCACAACACCAGGTTAAAGTCCAACAGGTTTATTTGGTAGCACTAGCCACTAGCTTTCGGAGCGCTGCCCCTTCATCAGGTTCTATTCACAAACAGGGCATATAAAGACACAAACTCAATTTACAAAATAATGGTTGGAATGCGGGTCTTTACAGGTAATCAAGTCTTAAAGGTACAGACAATGTAAGTGGAGAGAGGGTTAAGCACAGGTTAAAGAGATGTGTATTGTCTCCAGCCAGGACAGTTAGTGAGATTTTGCAAGCCCAGGCAAGTCGTGGGAGTTACAGATAGTGTGACATGAACCCAAGATCCAGGTTGAGGCCGTCCTCATGTGTGCGGAACTTGGCTATCAGTCTCTGCTCAGCGACTCTGCGTTGTCGTGTATCGTGAAGGCCGCCTTGGAGAACGCTTACTCAAAGATCAGAGGCCGAATGCTCGTGACCACTGAAGTGTTCCCCAACAGGAAGAGAACACTCTTAGAACCATAGAACCATAGAAAATTACAGCTCAGAAACAGGCCTTTTGGCCCTTCTTGTCTGTGCCGAGCCATTTTTTGCCTAGTCCCACTGACCTGCACTTGGACCATATCCCTCCACCGTGCCTGGGCGGCACGGTAGAACAGTGGTTAGCACTGCTGCTTCACAGCTCCAGGGACCTGGGTTCGATTCCCGGCTTGGGTCACTGTCTGTGTGGAGTTTGCACATTCTCCTCGTGTCTGCGTGGGTTTCCTCCGGGTGCTCCGGTTGCCCCCCACAGTCCAAAGATGTGCGGGTTAGGTTGATTGGCCATGCCAAAAAATTGCCCCTTAGAGTCCTGAAATGCGTAGGTTAGAGGGATTAGCGGGTAAATATGTAGGGATATGGGGGTAGGGCCTGGGTGGGATTGTGGTCGGTGCAGACTCGATGGGCCGAATGGCCTCCTTCTGCACTGTAGGGTTTCTATGATGATCCCTCTCATCCATGAACCCGTCCAAGTTTTTCTTAAATGTTTCCCGTTTCTCAGCTCCACCCATAGGGCCTCTGTAGACAAGCTCCCTAATCTATCCTGCCTGAATACCGCTGTAACATTTTCCCTGACCAACAATGCCACCCCCCACCTTTTATCCCTCTGCCTCTATCCTGCCTGAAACATTGAAACTCCGGAACATTGAGCTGCCAGTCCTGCCCCTCCTGTAGCCAAGTTTCACTAATGGCTATAATGTCATATTTCCATGTGTCTATCCACGCCTTCAGCTCATCTGCCTTCCCCACAATACTCCTGGCATTGAAATAGACACACCTCAAAAGGTTATTTCCACCACACTCTACCCTTCCATTTGTGATTTTGCTTGAACGAACCTGTCTTTTTACCCCTGCTCCACTATCTGCTCTGGCACTCTGGTTCCCATCCCCCTGCAAATCTAGTTTAAACGCCCCCCAATAACACTAGCAAACCTCCCTGCAAGTATACACACAGTATACACACTCTTGTCTGGTGATTGTCGAGCAGTGTTCATTCATCTGTTGTCGTAGCGTCTGCATGGTCTCCCCAATGTACCATGCCTCGGGACATCCTTTCCTGCAGCGTATCAGGTGGACAAGGTTGGCCGAGTTGCAAGTGTATGTACCGTGTACCTGATGGATGGTGTTCTCATGTGAGATGATGGCATCCGTGTCAATGATCCGGCACACCTTGCAGAGGTTGCTGTGGCAGGATTGTGTGGTGTCATGGTCACTGTTCTCCTGAAGGCTGGGTAGTTTGCTGCGGACAATGGTCTGTTTGAGGTTGTGCAGTTGTTTGAAGGCAAGAAGTGGGGGTGTGGGGATGGCCTTGGCGAGATGTTCGTCTTCATTCATGACATGTTGAAGGCTCCGGAGAAGATGTCATAGTTTCTCCGCTCCAGGGAAGTACTGGACGATGAAAGGTACTCTGTCCGAATCTCCAGATTGCAATCTCCAGATGCAATTTTACAACTCATCTGCTTCATCCTGGACCACAATGTCTTCACCTTCAACAACCAGTTCTTCATCCAGACACACGGAACAGCCATGGGGACCAAATTCGCACCTCAATATGCCAACATCCTCATGCACAGGTTCGAACAAGATCTCTTCACCGCACAGGACCTTCAACCAATGCTATACACTAGATACATCGATGACATTTTCTTCCTTTGGACTCATGGTCTTCCTTTGGACTCAAGGCTGGAAATTTGGGCAAAGAAATGGCAGATGGAGTTTAATCCTGATAAATGCGAAGTGATGCATTTTGGTAGAAATAATGTAGGGAGGAGCTATATGATAAATGGCAGAACCATAAAGGGTGTAGATACGCAGAGGGACCTGGGTGTGCAAGTCCACAGATCCTTGAAAGTGACGTCACAGGTGGAGAAGGTGGTGAAGAAGGCATATGGCATGCTTGCCTTTATAGGACGGGGCATAGAGTATAAAAGTTGGGGTCTGATGTTGCAGATGTATAGAACGTTGGTTCGGCCGCATCTGGAATACTGCGTCCAGTTCTGGTCGCCACACTACCAGAAGGACGTGGAGGCTTTGGAGAGAGTACAGAGGAGGTTTACCAGGATGTTACCTGGTATGGAGGGGCTTAGTTATGAGGAGAGATTGGGTAAACTGGGGTTGTTCTCCCTGGAAAGACGGAGGATGAGGGGAGACTTAATAGAGGTGTATAAAATTATGAAAGGCATAGATAGGGTGAACGGTGGGAAGCTTTTCCCCAGGTCGGTGGTGACGTTCACGAGGGGTCATAGGTTCAAGGTGAGGGCGGGGGGGAGAGGTTTAACACGGATATCAGAAGGACGTATTTTACGCAGAGGGTGGTGGGGGCCTGGAATGCGCTGCCGGGCAAGGTGGTGGAGGCGGACACACTGGGAACGTTTAAGACTTATCTAGACAGCCACATGAACGGAGTGGGAATGGAGGGATACAAAAGAATGGCCTAGTTTGGACCAGGGAGCGGCGCGGGCTTGGAGGGCCTGTTCCTGTGCTGTATTGTTCTTTGTTCTTTGTTCTATGGTGAGCAATCACTGAAACAACTATATGATGACATCAACAAGTTCCATCCCACCATCAGACTCACCATGGACTACTCTCCGGAATCGGTTGCATTCTTGGACACACGCATCTCCATTAAGGACGGTCACCTCAGCACCTCACTGTACCGCAAGCCCACGGATAACCTCACGATGCTCCACTTCTCCAGCTTCCACCCTAAACACGTTAAAGAAGCCATCCCCTACGGACAAGCCCTCCGTATACACAGGATCTGCTCGGATGAGGAGGATCGCAACAGACACCTCCAGACGCTGAAAGATGCCCTCATAAGAACAGGATATGGCGCTCGACTCATCGATCAACAGTTCTGACGCGCCACAGCAAAAAACCGCACTGACCTCCTCAGCAGACAAACACGGGACACGGCGGACAGAATACCTTTCGTTGTCCAGTACTTCCCCGGATTGGAGAAGCTATGACATCTTCTCCGGGGCCTTCAACATGTCATTGATGAAGACGAACATCTCGCCAAGGCCATCCCCACACCCCCACTTCTTGCCTTCAAACAACTGCATAACCTCAAACAGACCATTGTCCGCAGCAAACTACTCAGCCTTCAGGAGAACAGTGACCATGACACCACACAACCCTGCCACAGCAACCTCTGCAAGACGTGCCGGATCATCGACATGAGAACACCATCGCCAGGTACACGGCACATACACTTGCAACTCGGCCAACGTTGTCTATCTGATACGCTGCAGGAAAGGATGTCCCGAGGCATGGTACATTGGGGAGACCATGCAGACGCTACGACAATGGATGAATGAACACCGCTCGACAATCACCAGGCAAGAGTGTTCTCTTCCTGTTGGGGAACACTTCAGCAGTCACGAGCAGCATTCGGCGTCTGATCTTCGAGTAAGCGTTCTCCAAGGCGGCCTTCACGACACACAACAGCGCAGAGTCGCTGAGCAGAGACTGAAAGCCAAGTTCCGCACACATGAGGACGGCCTCAACCTGGATCTTGGGTTCATGTCACACTATCTGTAACCCCCACGACTTGCCTGGACTTGCAAAATCTCACTAACTGTCCTGGCTGGAGACAATACACATCTCTTTAACCTGTGCTTAACGCTCTCTCCACTCACATTGTCTGTACCTTTAAGACTTGATTACCTGTAAAGACTCGCATTCCAACCATTATTTTGCTAATTGAGTTTGTGCCTTTCCCTGTTTGTGAACAGAACTCCCATTCACCTGATGAAGGGGCAGCGCTCCGAAAGCTAGTGGCTTGTGCCACCAAATATACCTGCTGGACTTTAACCTGGTGTTGTGAGACTTCTTACTCAGCTATTATATGCCTGGCCATGCAATCCAGAGTGCAACTGTGTGTTCAGCACATATTTCACTACAGTATTTAGGGAGAGCTGCACTGTCAGCGTGTCAGTCCTGAGGGAATGCTGCACTATCAGAGGGTCAGTACTGAGGGAATGCTGCACTATCAGAGGGTCAGTACTGAGGGAGTGCTGCACTGTCAGAGGGTCAGTACTGAGGGAGTGCTGCACTATCAGAGGGTCAGTACTGAGGGAGTGCTGCACTGTCAGAGGGTCAGTACTGAGGGAGCGCTGCACAGTCAGATGGTCAGCACTGAGAGGGTGCTGCATGGTCAGAGGGACAGCACTGCAGGATTATCGGAGGATCAGTGCTGAGGGCGTGCGGCACTGTCAGAGAGGCAGTACTGAGGAAGTGCTGCACTGTCAGGCAGTCTGTAATGAGGGAGCACTGCAGTGTCAAAGGGTCAGTTCTGAGGAAGCTACACTGTCAAGAGTGTCAGTACTGAGGGCGTGTTGCATTGTCAGAGGGTCAGTACTGAAGGAGCGCTGCACTGTCAGATGGTCAGTACTGAGGGAGCGCTGCACGGTCAGGTGGTCAGTACTGAAGGAGCGCTGCACTATCAGAGGGTCAGTACTGAAGGAGCGCTGCACTATCAGAGGGTCAGTACTGAGGGAGCGCTGCACTGTCAGATGGTCAGTACTGAGGGAGCGCTGCACTATCAGAGGGTCAGTACTGAGGGCGTGCTGCACTATCAGAGGGTCAGTACTGAGGGAGCGCTGCACTATCAGAGGGTCAGTACTGAGGGAGCGCTGCACTGTCAGATGGTCAGTACTGAGGGAGCGCTGCACGGTCAGGTGGTCAGTACTGAGGGAGTGGAGCACTGTCAGAGAATCATTACTAAGCCGGTGCTGCACAGTCGGAGGGTCAGTACTGAGCGAGTGCTGCACGGTCAGAGTCAAAATTTCCGGCTGCTGAGTTTAATACAAACAAGTGTGAGATAATGAACTTTGAAGGTTCAATGTAGGTAGGAATTATACAGTAAATGATAGAACCCTCAGGAGTATTAACAAGCAGAGAGATCTGGGTATACATGTCCACCAATCACTGAAAGTGGCAATGCAGGTGGGTAAGGTAGTCAAGAAAGCATACGGCATGTTTGCCTTCATCGGTCAGGACACTGAGTATAAAAATTGGCAGGTCATACTGCAGCTGTACAGAGCCTTAGTTAGGCTTCATTGAGAATATTATGTACAATTCTGGTCGCCACGCTACCAGAAGGATATGGATGCTTTGGAGAGGGTACAGAAGAGGTTTACCACCATGTTGTCTGGTCTGGAGGGTATTAGCTATGAGGAGAGGTTGGATAAACAGATGTCTACAAGATTATGAGTGACATGGACAGAGTGGATAGTCAGAAAAGATTCTGGGGTAGAAAAGTCAAGTACTAGAGGACATAGGTGCATAGGAAAAAGTTGAGAGGAGATGTGCGAGGCAAGCTTTTCACACAGAGGGTGATGAATGTCAGGAACGCGCTGTTTCGGGAGGTGGTGGGAGCAGGTACGAAAGCGGCATTTAAGGGGCAACGAGATGAATACATGAATAGGATGGAAATGGAAGGATACGGACTCTGTAAGTGCATACTGTTTGAGTTTAGGCAGGCATCATGATCGGTGCAGGCTTGGAGGGCCGAAGGGCCTGTTCCTGTGCTGTACTGTTCTTTGTTCTTTGATCAGTGCTGAGGGAGAGCTGCACTGTCAGAGAGTCAGTATTGAACGATGCTGCGTGGTCAGAGAGTCAGTATTGCGTGAGTGTTGTAATGTTGGAGAATCAATGCTGAGGGGGAGACGCACTGTCAGAGGGTCAGAACTGAGCGAGTGCTGAACTGCCGGAGCGTCAATACTGGGGGTCTTCATGGAGAGACTGTGGCATTGTCAGAGCGTCAGTACGGAGAGAGAGCTGTACAGTCAGAGGATCTGTATTGGGGGAGATTTGCACAGTCAGAGAAAGGATATGTACGGAGGGTTTGCTGTCATAGGATCAGTACTGAGTGGATGCTGCACTGTAAGAGAGTCAATACTGAGGGAGAGATGCCCTGTCAGAAACCCATTACTGAGGGGGTGCTACACTGTCAGCGGCAAGTACTGAGAAAGTGCTGCACTGTCAGAAGGTCGGTACTGAGGGAATGAAGCACTGTCAGAAGACCAGTACTGAGGGAATGCAGCACTGTCAGAAGACCAGTACTGAGGGAGTGCTGCACTGTCAGAAGACCAGTACTGAGGGAATGAAGCACTGTCAGAAGACCAGTACTGAGGGAATGCAGCACTGTCAGAAGACCAGTACTGAGGGAATGCAGCACTGTCAGAAGACCAGTACTGAGGGAATGAAGCACTGTCAGAAGACCAGTACTGAGGGAATGCTGCACTGTCAGAAGACCAGTACTGAGGGAATGCAGCACTGTCAGAAGACCAGTACTGAGGGAATGCTGCACTGTCAGAAGACCAGTACTGAGGGAATGCAGCACTGTCAGAAGACCAGTACTGAGGGAATGAAGCACTGTCAGAAGACCAGTACTGAGGGAATGCTGCACTGTCAGAAGACCAGTACTGAGGGAGTGCTGCACTGTCAGAAGGCCAGTACTGAGGGAATGCAGCACTGTCAGAAGACCAGTACTGAGGGAGTGCTGCACTGTCAGAAGGCTGGTACTGAGGGAATGCAGCACTGTCAGAAGACCAGTACTGATGGAATGCAGCACTGTCAGAAGGCTGGTACTGAGGGAGTGCTGCACTGTCAGAAGGCTGGTACTGAGGGAATGCAGCACTGTCAGAAGACCAGTACTGATGGAATGCAGCACTGTCAGAAGGCTGGTACTGAGGGAGTGCTGCACTGTCAGAAGACCAGTACTGAGGGAGTGCTGCACTGTCAGAAGACCAGTACTGAGGGAGTGCAGCACTGTCAGAAGACCAGTACTGAGGGAATGCTGCACTGTCAGAAGACCAGTACTGAGGGAGTGCTGCACTGTCAGAAGACCAGTACTGAGGGAGTGCTGCACTGTCAGAATACCAGTACTGAGGGAATGCTGCACTGTCAGAAGACCAGTACTGAGGGAATGCTGCACTGTCAGAAGACCAGTACTGAGGGAATGCTGCACTGTCAGAAGACCAGTACTGAGGGAGTGCTGCACTGTCAGAAGACCAGTACTGAGGGAGTGCTGCACTGTCAGAAGGCTGGTACTGAGGGAGTGCTGCACTGTCAGAAGACCAGTACTGAGGGAGTGCAGCACTGTCAGAAGACCAGTACTGAGGGAGTGCTGCACTGTCAGAAGACCAGTACTGAGGGAATGCAGCACTGTCAGAAGACCAGTACTGAGGGAGTGCTGCACTGTCAGAAGACCAGTACTGAGGGGAGTGCTGCACTGTCAGAAGGCTGGTACTGAGGGAATGCAGCACTGTCAGAAGACCAGTACTGATGGAATGCAGCACTGTCAGAAGGCTGGTACTGAGGGAGTGCTGCACTGTCAGAAGACCAGTACTGATGGAATGCAGCACTGTCAGAAGGCTGGTACTGAGGGAGTGCTGCACTGTCAGAAGGCAAGTGTTGAGAGAGTGCCGCACTTCAGAAAGTCCATTAGTGAGGGAGTGCTGCACTGTCAGAAGGCCCATACTGAGGCAGTGCTGCACTGTCTGAAGGCGAGTACGGAGGGAATGCTGCACCTTCAGAAGGCCCGTACTGAGGTAGTGCTGCACTGTCAGAAGGCCCGTACTGAGGTAGTGCTGCACTGTCAGAAGGCCGTAACTGTAGGAGTGCTGCACTGACAGAAGGCCGTAACTGTAGGAGTGTTGCACTGTCACAAGGCCAGTACTGAAGGAGTGCTGCACTGTCAGAAGGCCAGTACTGAAGGAGTGCTGCACTGTCAGAAGGCCAGTATTGAGGGAGTGTTGCACTGTCAGTCGGCAAGTACTGAGAGAGTGCCGCACTTCAAAAATCCAGTAGTGAGGGAGTGCAGCAGTGTCAAAAAGCCAGTACTGAGGGAGTGCTGCACTTCAGAAAGACCAGTAGTGAGGGAGTGCTGCAATGTCAGAAGGCCAGGACTGAGGGAGTGCTGCACTGTCACATGGCCACGACCGAGGAGTGCTGCAACGTCAGAAGGCCAGTTCTGAGAGAGTGGTGCACTGTCAGAAGGTCAGTATTAAGGGAGTGCTGCACTGTCAGAAGGCCCGTACTGAAAGAGTGTTGCACTGTCAGAAGGCCAGTGCTGAGAGAGTGCTGCACTGTCAGGAGGCCAGTACTGAGGGAGTGCTGCACGGTCAGAAGGCCAGTACTGAGGGATTGCTGCACTGTCAGAAGGCCACTACTGAGGGAGTGCTGCACTGTCAGAAGGCCAGTACTGAGGGAGTGCCGCACTGTCAGAAGGACAGTAGTGAGGGAGTGCTGCACTGTCAGAGGGTCAGTACTGAGGGAGTGCCGCACTGCCAGAAGGACAGTAGTGAGGGAGTGCCGCACTGTCAGAAGGCCAGGACTGAGGGAATTTTGCACAGCCAGAAGGCCAGTACTGAGGCAGTGCTGCACTGTCACAAGGCCAATATTGAGGGAGTACTGCACTGTCAGAAGGCCAGGTTTGAGAGAGTGCTTTACTGGCAGAAGGCCAGGTCTGAGAGAGTGCTGCACTGTCACGAAGCCAGCAGTGAGAGAGTCTTGCACTGTCAGTAGGCCAGTACTGAGGCAATGCTGCACTTCAGACATCCCAGTACTGAGGGAGTGCTGCACTTTCAGAGGCCAGTCCTGAGTGAGTGCTGCACTGTCAGTGGGCGATTACTGAGGGACTGCTGCACTGTCAGAAGGACAGTACTGACGGAGTGTTGCACTGTCAGGAGGACAGTACTGAGCGAGTGCTGCACTGTCAGAAGGCCAGTACTGAGCGGCTGCTGGACTGTCAGTGGGTCAGTACTGAGGGAGTGCCTCACTGTCAGAAGGCCAGTACTGAGGCAGCGCTGCACTATCAGTAGGCCAGTACAGAGTGATTGCTGCGCTGTTATAAGGCCAGTACTGAGGGAGTGTTGCACTGTCAGAAGGCCAGTACTGAGGGAGTGCTGCACTGTCAGAAGGCCAGTACTGAGGGAGTGCTGCACTGTCAGAAGGCCAGTACTGAGGGAGTGCTGCACTGTCAGAAGGCCAGTACTGAGCCAGCGCTGCACTGTCAGAAGGCCAGTACTGAGCCAGCGCTGCACTGTCACAAGGCCAGTACTGAGTGATTGCTGCACTGTTATAAGGCCAGTACTGAGGGAGTGCTGCACTGTCAGAAGGCCAGTACTGAGTGATTGCTGCACTGTTATAAGGTCAGTACTGAGGGAGTGCTGCACTGTCTGAAGGCCGGTACTGAGGGAATGCTGCACTGTCAGAAGGCCAGTACTGAGGGAGTGCTGCACTGTCAGATGGCCACTACTGAGGGAGTGCTGCAATGGCCGAAGGCCAGTACTGAGGGAGTGCTGCACTGTCAGAAGGCCAGTACTGAGCCAGCGCTGCACTGTCACAAGGCCAGTACTGAGGGAGTGCTGCACAGTCAGAAGGCCAGGAGTGAAAGAGTGCTGCACTATCGGAAGGCCCGTACTGAGCGAGTGCTGCACTTCAGAAAGGCCAGTATTGAGCGAGTGCTGCACTTCAGAAAGGCCAGTATTGAGCGAGTGCTGCACTGTCTGAAGGCCAGTACTGAGGAAGTGCTGCCCTGTCAGAAGGCCAGAACTGAGGGACTGATGCACCGTCAGATGGCCTTTACTGAGTGACTGCTGCACTGTCGGAAGTCCAGAACTGAGTGAGTGCTGCAGTGTCAGGAGGCCAGTGCTGCGAGAGTGCTGCAGTGTCTGAAGGCCAATACTGAGTGAGTGCTGCAGTGTCTGAAGCCCAGTACTGAGGGAGTGCTGCAGTGTCAGAAGGCCAGTGCTGAGGGAGTCCTGCACTGTCAGAAGACCAGGACTGAAAGAATGCTGCAATGTCAGAAGGCCAGTACTAAGGGAGTGCTGCAATGTCAGAAGGCCTGTACTGAGACAGTGCTGCACTGTCAGAAGGCCTGTACTGAGACAGTGCTGCACTGTCAGAAGGCCTGTACTGAGACAGTGCTGCACTGTCAGAAGGCCAGTAGTGAGGCAGTGCTACACTGTCAGGATACCGGTCCTGAGGGAGTGCGACACTGTCAGAAGGCCAGTACTGTGTAAATGTTGCACTGTCAGAAGGCCCATACTTAGGGAGTGCTGCACTTGGGAAACGCCAGTACTGAGGGAGTGCTGCAGCTTCAGAAGGCCCGTACTGAGGGAGTGCTGCGCTGTCAGATGGCCAGTATTGAGGGAGTGCTGCAGTGTCAGAAGGCCAGTACCAAGGGAGAGCTGCACTGTCTGAAGGCCAGTGCTGAGTGAGTGCTGCACTGTCAGAAGGCCAATACTGAGGGAGTGCTGCACTGATAGAAGGCCAGTACTGAGGGAGTGCTGCACTGTCAAAAGGCCAGTACTGAGGGAGTGTTGCCCTGTCAAAAGGCCAGTACTGAGGGAGTGCTGCACTTCAGAAAGACCAGTAGTGAGGGAGGGCTGCAATGTCAGAAGGCCAGTACTGAGGGAGTGCTGCACTGTCAGAAGGCCAGTACTGAGGGAGTGCTGCACTGTCAGAAGGCCAGTATTGAGGGAGTGTTGCACTGTCAGTCGGCAAGTACTGAGAGAGTGCCGCACTTCAAAAATCCAGTAGTGAGGGAGTGCAGCAGTGTCAAAAAGCCAGTACTGAGGGAGTGCTGCACTTCAGAAAGACCAGTAGTGAGGGAGTGCTGCAATGTCAGAAGGCCAGGACTGAGGGAGTGCTGCACTGTCACATGGCCACGACCGAGGAGTGCTGCAACGTCAGAAGGCCAGTTCTGAGAGAGTGGTGCACTGTCAGAAGGCCAGTATTAAGGGAGTGCTGCACTGTCAGAAGGCCCGTACTGAAAGAGTGTTGCACTGTCAGAAGGCCAGTGCTGAGAGAGTGCTGCACTGTCAGGAGGCCAGTACTGAGGGAGTGCTGCACTGTCAGAAGGCCACTACTGAGGGAGTGCTGCACTGTCAGAAGGCCACTACTGAGGGAGTGCTGCACTGTCAGAAGGCCCGTACTGAAAGAGTGTTGCACTGTCAGAAGGCCAGTGCTGAGAGAGTGCTGCACTGTCAGGAGGCCAGTACTGAGGGAGTGCTGCACGGTCAGAAGGCCAGTACTGAGGGATTGCTGCACTGTCAGAAGGCCACTACTGAGGGATTGCTGCACTGTCAGAAGGCCACTACTGAGGGATTGCTGCACTGTCAGAAGGCCACTACTGAGGGATTGCTGCACTGTCAGAAGGCCACTACTGAGGGATTGCTGCACTGTCAGAAGGCCACTACTGAGGGATTGCTGCACTGTCAGAAGGCCACTACTGAGGGATTGCTGCACTGTCAGAAGGCCAGTACTGAGGGATTGCTGCACTGTCAGAAGGCCACTACTGAGGGAGTGCTGCACTGTCAGAAGGCCACTACTGAGGGAGTGCTGCACTGTCAGAAGGCCAGTACTGAGGGATTGCTGCACTGTCAGAAGGCCACTACTGAGGGATTGCTGCACTGTCAGAAGGCCACTACTGAGGGAGTGTTGCACTGTCAGAAGGCCAGTAGTGAGGGAGTGCCGCACTGTCAGAAGGACAGTAGTGAGGGAGTGCTGCACTGTCAGAGGGTCAGTACTGAGGGAGTGCCGCACTGCCAGAAGGACAGTAGTGAGGGAGTGCCGCACTGTCAGAAGGCCACTACTGAGGGAGTGCCGCACTGTCAGAAGGCCAGTACTGAGGGAATTTTGCACAGCCAGAAGGCCAGTACTGAGGGAGTGCTGCACTGTCACAAGGCCAATATTGAGGGAGTACTGCACTGTCAGAAGGCCAGGTCTGAGAGATTGCTTTACTGGCAGAAGGCCAGGTCTGAGAGAGTGCTGCACTGTCACGAAGCCAGCAGTGAGAGAGTCTTGCACTGTCAGTAGGCCAGTACTGAGGCAATGCTGCACTTCAGACATCCCAGTACTGAGGGAGTGCTGCACTTTCAGAGGCCAGTCCTGAGTGAGTGCTGCACTGTCAGTGGGCGATTACTGAGGGACTGCTGCACTGTCAGAAGGACAGTACTGACGGAGTGTTGCACTGTCAGAAGGACAGTACTGAGTGAGTGCTGCACTGTCAGGAGGACAGTACTGAGTGAGTGCTGCACTGTCAGAAGGACAGTACTGAGTGAGTGCTGCACTGTCAGGAGGACAGTACTGAGTGAGTGCTGCAATGTCAGGAGGACAGTACTGAGTGAGTGCTGCAATGTCAGGAGGACAGTACTGACGGAGTGTTGCACTGTCAGAAGGACAGTACTGAGTGAGTGCTGCACTGTCAGAAGGACAGTACTGAGTGAGTGCTGCACTGTCAGGAGGACAGTACTGAGTGAGTGCTGCACTGTCAGAAGGACAGTACTGAGTGAGTGCTGCACTGTCAGGAGGACAGTACTGAGTGAGTGCTGCAATGTCAGGAGGACAGTACTGAGTGAGTGCTGCAATGTCAGGAGGACAGTACTGAGGGAGTGCTGCACTGTCAGAAGGACAGTACTGAGTGAGTGCTACACTGTCAGGAGGACAGTACTGACGGAGTGTTGCACTGTCAGAAGGGCAGTACTGAGTGACTGCTGCACTGTCGGAAGTCCAGTACTCAGGGAGTGTTGCCCTGTCTGAAGGCCAGTACTGCGAGAGTGCTGCAGTGTCAGGAGGCCAATACTGAGGGAGTGCTGCACTGTCAGAAGGCCAGTATTGAGGGAGTGCTGCACTGTCAGAAGGCCAGTACTGAGGGAGTGCTGCACTGTCAGAAGGCCAGTATTGAGGGAGTGTTGCACTGTCAGTCGGCAAGTACTGAGAGAGTGCCGCACTTCAAAAATCCAGTAGTGAGGGAGTGCAGCAGTGTCAAAAAGCCAGTACTGAGGGAGTGCTGCACTTCAGAAAGACCAGTAGTGAGGGAGTGCTGCAATGTCAGAAGGCCAGGACTGAGGGAGTGCTGCACTGTCACATGGCCACGACCGAGGAGTGCTGCAACGTCAGAAGGCCAGTTCTGAGAGAGTGGTGCACTGTCAGAAGGCCAGTATTAAGGGAGTGCTGCACTGTCAGAAGGCCCGTACTGAAAGAGTGTTGCACTGTCAGAAGGCCCGTACTGAAAGAGTGTTGCACTGTCAGAGGGTCAGTACTGAGGGAGTGCTGCACTGTCAGAAGGCCAGTGCTGAGAGAGTGCTGCACTGTCAGGAGGCCAGTACTGAGGGAGTGCTGCACGGTCAGAAGGCCAGTACTGGGGGATTGCTGCACTGTCAGAAGGCCACTACTGAGGGAGTGCTGCACTGTCAGAAGGCCACTACTGAGGGAGTGCTGCACTGTCAGAAGGCCAGTACTGAGGGAGTGCCGCACTGTCAGAAGGACAGTAGTGAGGGAGTGCTGCACTGTCAGAGGGTCAGTACTGAGGGAGTGCCGCACTGCCAGAAGGACAGTAGTGAGGGAGTGCCGCACTGTCAGAAGGCCACTACTGAGGGAGTGCCGCACTGTCAGAAGGCCAGGACTGAGGGAATTTTGCACAGCCAGAAGGCCAGTACTGAGGCAGTGCTGCACTGTCACAAGGCCAATATTGAGGGAGTACTGCACTGTCAGAAGGCCAGGTCTGAGAGATTGCTTTACTGGCAGAAGGCCAGGTCTGAGAGAGTGCTGCACTGTCACGAAGCCAGCAGTGAGAGAGTCTTGCACTGTCAGTAGGCCAGTACTGAGGCAATGCTGCACTTCAGACATCCCAGTACTGAGGGAGTGCTGCACTTTCAGAGGCCAGTCCTGAGTGAGTGCTGCACTGTCAGTGGGCGATTACTGAGGGACTGCTGCACTGTCAGAAGGACAGTACTGACGGAGTGTTGCACTGTCAGAAGGACAGTACTGAGTGAGTGCTGCACTGTCAGGAGGACAGTACTGAGTGAGTGCTGCAATGTCAGGAGGACAGTACTGACGGAGTGTTGCACTGTCAGAAGGACAGTACTGAGTGAGTGCTGCACTGTCAGGAGGACAGTACTGACGGAGTGTTGCACTGTCAGAAGGACAGTACTGAGTGAGTGCTGCACTGTCAGGAGGACAGTACTGAGGGACTGCTGCACTGTCAGGAGGACAGTACTGACGGAGTGTTGCACTGTCAGAAGGACAGTACTGAGTGAGTGCTGCACTGTCAGGAGGACAGTACTGAGGGACTGCTGCACTGTCAGAAGGCCAGGACTGAGGGAGTGCTGCACTGTCACATGGCCACGACCGAGGAGTGCTGCAACGTCAGAAGGCCAGTTCTGAGAGAGTGGTGCACTGTCAGAAGGCCAGTATTAAGGGAGTGCTGCACTGTCAGAAGGCCCGTACTGAAAGAGTGTTGCACTGTCAGAAGGCCAGTGCTGAGAGAGTGCTGCACTGTCAGGAGGCCAGTACTGAGGGAGTGCTGCACGGTCAGAAGGCCAGTACTGAGGGATTGCTGCACTGTCAGAAGGCCACTACTGAGGGAGTGCTGCACTGTCAGAAGGCCAGTACTGAGGGAGTGCCGCACTGTCAGAAGGACAGTAGTGAGGGAGTGCTGCACTGTCAGAGGGTCAGTACTGAGGGAGTGCCGCACTGCCAGAAGGACAGTAGTGAGGGAGTGCCGCACTGTCAGAAGGCCAGGACTGAGGGAATTTTGCACAGCCAGAAGGCCAGTACTGAGGCAGTGCTGCACTGTCACAAGGCCAATATTGAGGGAGTACTGCACTGTCAGAAGGCCAGGTTTGAGAGAGTGCTTTACTGGCAGAAGGCCAGGTCTGAGAGAGTGCTGCACTGTCACGAAGCCAGCAGTGAGAGAGTCTTGCACTGTCAGTAGGCCAGTACTGAGGCAATGCTGCACTTCAGACATCCCAGTACTGAGGGAGTGCTGCACTTTCAGAGGCCAGTCCTGAGTGAGTGCTGCACTGTCAGTGGGCGATTACTGAGGGACTGCTGCACTGTCAGAAGGACAGTACTGACGGAGTGTTGCACTGTCAGGAGGACAGTACTGAGCGAGTGCTGCACTGTCAGAAGGCCAGTACTGAGCGGCTGCTGGACTGTCAGTGGGTCAGTACTGAGGGAGTGCCTCACTGTCAGAAGGCCAGTACTGAGGCAGCGCTGCACTATCAGTAGGCCAGTACAGAGTGATTGCTGCGCTGTTATAAGGCCAGTACTGAGGGAGTGTTGCACTGTCAGAAGGCCAGTACTGAGGGAGTGCTGCACTGTCAGAAGGCCAGTACTGAGGGAGTGCTGCACTGTCAGAAGGCCAGTACTGAGGGAGTGTTGCACTGTCAGAAGGCCAGTACTGAGCCAGCGCTGCACTGTCAGAAGGCCAGTACTGAGCCAGCGCTGCACTGTCACAAGGCCAGTACTGAGTGATTGCTGCACTGTTATAAGGCCAGTACTGAGGGAGTGCTGCACTGTCAGAAGGCCAGTACTGAGTGATTGCTGCACTGTTATAAGGTCAGTACTGAGGGAGTGCTGCACTGTCTGAAGGCCGGTACTGAGGGAATGCTGCACTGTCAGAAGGCCAGTACTGAGGGAGTGCTGCACTGTCAGATGGCCACTACTGAGGGAGTGCTGCAATGGCCGAAGGCCAGTACTGAGGGAGTGCTGCACTGTCAGAAGGCCAGTACTGAGCCAGCGCTGCACTGTCACAAGGCCAGTACTGAGGGAGTGCTGCACAGTCAGAAGGCCAGGAGTGAAAGAGTGCTGCACTATCGGAAGGCCCGTACTGAGCGAGTGCTGCACTTCAGAAAGGCCAGTATTGAGCGAGTGCTGCACTTCAGAAAGGCCAGTATTGAGCGAGTGCTGCACTGTCTGAAGGCCAGTACTGAGGAAGTGCTGCCCTGTCAGAAGGCCAGAACTGAGGGACTGATGCACCGTCAGATGGCCTTTACTGAGTGACTGCTGCACTGTCGGAAGTCCAGAACTGAGTGAGTGCTGCAGTGTCAGGAGGCCAGTGCTGCGAGAGTGCTGCAGTGTCTGAAGGCCAATACTGAGTGAGTGCTGCAGTGTCTGAAGCCCAGTACTGAGGGAGTGCTGCAGTGTCAGAAGGCCAGTGCTGAGGGAGTCCTGCACTGTCAGAAGACCAGGACTGAAAGAATGCTGCAATGTCAGAAGGCCAGTACTAAGGGAGTGCTGCAATGTCAGAAGGCCTGTACTGAGACAGTGCTGCACTGTCAGAAGGCCTGTACTGAGACAGTGCTGCACTGTCAGAAGGCCTGTACTGAGACAGTGCTGCACTGTCAGAAGGCCAGTAGTGAGGCAGTGCTACACTGTCAGGATACCGGTCCTGAGGGAGTGCGACACTGTCAGAAGGCCAGTACTGTGTAAATGTTGCACTGTCAGAAGGCCCATACTTAGGGAGTGCTGCACTTGGGAAACGCCAGTACTGAGGGAGTGCTGCAGCTTCAGAAGGCCCGTACTGAGGGAGTGCTGCGCTGTCAGATGGCCAGTATTGAGGGAGTGCTGCAGTGTCAGAAGGCCAGTACCAAGGGAGAGCTGCACTGTCTGAAGGCCAGTGCTGAGTGAGTGCTGCACTGTCAGAAGGCCAATACTGAGGGAGTGCTGCACTGATAGAAGGCCAGTACTGAGGGAGTGCTGCACTGTCAAAAGGCCAGTACTGAGGGAGTGTTGCCCTGTCAAAAGGCCAGTACTGAGGGAGTGCTGCACTTCAGAAAGACCAGTAGTGAGGGAGGGCTGCAATGTCAGAAGGCCAGTACTGAGGGAGTGCTGCACTGTCAGAAGGCCAGTACTGAGGGAGTGCTGCACTGTCAGAAGGCCAGTATTGAGGGAGTGTTGCACTGTCAGTCGGCAAGTACTGAGAGAGTGCCGCACTTCAAAAATCCAGTAGTGAGGGAGTGCAGCAGTGTCAAAAAGCCAGTACTGAGGGAGTGCTGCACTTCAGAAAGACCAGTAGTGAGGGAGTGCTGCAATGTCAGAAGGCCAGGACTGAGGGAGTGCTGCAACGTCAGAAGGCCAGTTCTGAGAGAGTGGTGCACTGTCAGAAGGCCAGTATTAAGGGAGTGCTGCACTGTCAGAAGGCCCGTACTGAAAGAGTGTTGCACTGTCAGAAGGCCAGTGCTGAGAGAGTGCTGCACTGTCAGGAGGCCAGTACTGAGGGAGTGCTGCACTGTCAGAAGGCCACTACTGAGGGAGTGCTGCACTGTCAGAAGGCCACTACTGAGGGAGTGCTGCACTGTCAGAAGGCCCGTACTGAAAGAGTGTTGCACTGTCAGAAGGCCAGTGCTGAGAGAGTGCTGCACTGTCAGGAGGCCAGTACTGAGGGAGTGCTGCACGGTCAGAAGGCCAGTACTGAGGGATTGCTGCACTGTCAGAAGGCCACTACTGAGGGATTGCTGCACTGTCAGAAGGCCACTACTGAGGGATTGCTGCACTGTCAGAAGGCCACTACTGAGGGATTGCTGCACTGTCAGAAGGCCACTACTGAGGGATTGCTGCACTGTCAGAAGGCCACTACTGAGGGATTGCTGCACTGTCAGAAGGCCACTACTGAGGGATTGCTGCACTGTCAGAAGGCCACTACTGAGGGAGTGCTGCACTGTCAGAAGGCCAGTACTGAGGGATTGCTGCACTGTCAGAAGGCCACTACTGAGGGATTGCTGCACTGTCAGAAGGCCACTACTGAGGGAGTGTTGCACTGTCAGAAGGCCAGTAGTGAGGGAGTGCCGCACTGTCAGAAGGACAGTAGTGAGGGAGTGCTGCACTGTCAGAGGGTCAGTACTGAGGGAGTGCCGCACTGCCAGAAGGACAGTAGTGAGGGAGTGCCGCACTGTCAGAAGGCCACTACTGAGGGAGTGCCGCACTGTCAGAAGGCCAGTACTGAGGGAATTTTGCACAGCCAGAAGGCCAGTACTGAGGGAGTGCTGCACTGTCACAAGGCCAATATTGAGGGAGTACTGCACTGTCAGAAGGCCAGGTCTGAGAGATTGCTTTACTGGCAGAAGGCCAGGTCTGAGAGAGTGCTGCACTGTCACGAAGCCAGCAGTGAGAGAGTCTTGCACTGTCAGTAGGCCAGTACTGAGGCAATGCTGCACTTCAGACATCCCAGTACTGAGGGAGTGCTGCACTTTCAGAGGCCAGTCCTGAGTGAGTGCTGCACTGTCAGTGGGCGATTACTGAGGGACTGCTGCACTGTCAGAAGGACAGTACTGACGGAGTGTTGCACTGTCAGAAGGACAGTACTGAGTGAGTGCTGCACTGTCAGGAGGACAGTACTGAGTGAGTGCTGCACTGTCAGAAGGACAGTACTGAGTGAGTGCTGCACTGTCAGGAGGACAGTACTGAGTGAGTGCTGCAATGTCAGGAGGACAGTACTGAGTGAGTGCTGCAATGTCAGGAGGACAGTACTGACGGAGTGTTGCACTGTCAGAAGGACAGTACTGAGTGAGTGCTGCACTGTCAGAAGGACAGTACTGAGTGAGTGCTGCACTGTCAGGAGGACAGTACTGAGTGAGTGCTGCACTGTCAGAAGGACAGTACTGAGTGAGTGCTGCACTGTCAGGAGGACAGTACTGAGTGAGTGCTGCAATGTCAGGAGGACAGTACTGAGGGAGTGCTGCACTGTCAGAAGGACAGTACTGAGTGAGTGCTACACTGTCAGGAGGACAGTACTGACGGAGTGTTGCACTGTCAGAAGGGCAGTACTGAGTGACTGCTGCACTGTCGGAAGTCCAGTACTCAGGGAGTGTTGCCCTGTCTGAAGGCCAGTACTGTGAGAGTGCTGCAGTGTCAGGAGGCCAATACTGAGGGAGTGCTGCACTGTCAGAAGGCCAGTAGTGAGGGAGTGCTGCACTGTCAGAAGGCCAGTACTGAGGGAGTGCTGCACTGTCAGAAGGCCAGTATTGAGGGAGTGTTGCACTGTCAGTCGGCAAGTACTGAGAGAGTGCCGCACTTCAAAAATCCAGTAGTGAGGGAGTGCAGCAGTGTCAAAAAGCCAGTACTGAGGGAGTGCTGCACTTCAGAAAGACCAGTAGTGAGGGAGTGCTGCAATGTCAGAAGGCCAGGACTGAGGGAGTGCTGCACTGTCACATGGCCACGACCGAGGAGTGCTGCAACGTCAGAAGGCCAGTTCTGAGAGAGTGGTGCACTGTCAGAAGGCCAGTATTAAGGGAGTGCTGCACTGTCAGAAGGCCCGTACTGAAAGAGTGTTGCACTGTCAGAAGGCCCGTACTGAAAGAGTGTTGCACTGTCAGAAGGCCCGTACTGAAAGAGTGTTGCACTGTCAGAGGGTCAGTACTGAGGGAGTGCTGCACTGTCAGAAGGCCAGTGCTGAGAGAGTGCTGCACTGTCAGGAGGCCAGTACTGAGGGAGTGCTGCACGGTCAGAAGGCCAGTACTGGGGGATTGCTGCACTGTCAGAAGGCCACTACTGAGGGAGTGCTGCACTGTCAGAAGGCCACTACTGAGGGAGTGCTGCACTGTCAGAAGGCCAGTACTGAGGGAGTGCCGCACTGTCAGAAGGACAGTAGTGAGGGAGTGCTGCACTGTCAGAGGGTCAGTACTGAGGGAGTGCCGCACTGCCAGAAGGACAGTAGTGAGGGAGTGCCGCACTGTCAGAAGGCCACTACTGAGGGAGTGCCGCACTGTCAGAAGGCCAGGACTGAGGGAATTTTGCACAGCCAGAAGGCCAGTACTGAGGCAGTGCTGCACTGTCACAAGGCCAATATTGAGGGAGTACTGCACTGTCAGAAGGCCAGGTCTGAGAGATTGCTTTACTGGCAGAAGGCCAGGTCTGAGAGAGTGCTGCACTGTCACGAAGCCAGCAGTGAGAGAGTCTTGCACTGTCAGTAGGCCAGTACTGAGGCAATGCTGCACTTCAGACATCCCAGTACTGAGGGAGTGCTGCACTTTCAGAGGCCAGTCCTGAGTGAGTGCTGCACTGTCAGTGGGCGATTACTGAGGGACTGCTGCACTGTCAGAAGGACAGTACTGACGGAGTGTTGCACTGTCAGAAGGACAGTACTGAGTGAGTGCTGCACTGTCAGGAGGACAGTACTGAGTGAGTGCTGCAATGTCAGGAGGACAGTACTGACGGAGTGTTGCACTGTCAGAAGGACAGTACTGAGTGAGTGCTGCACTGTCAGGAGGACAGTACTGACGGAGTGTTGCACTGTCAGAAGGACAGTACTGAGTGAGTGCTGCACTGTCAGGAGGACAGTACTGAGGGACTGCTGCACTGTCAGGAGGACAGTACTGACGGAGTGTTGCACTGTCAGAAGGACAGTACTGAGTGAGTGCTGCACTGTCAGGAGGACAGTACTGAGGGACTGCTGCACTGTCAGAAGGACAGTACTGACGGAGTGTTGCACTGTCAGAAGGACAGTACTGAGTGAGTGCTGCACTGTTATAAGGTCAGTACTGATTGAGTGCTGCACTGTCTGAATGCCGGTACTGAGGGAATGCTGCACTGTCAGAAGGCCAGTACTGAGGGAGTGCTGCACTGTCAGATGGCCACTACTGAGGGAGTGCTGCAATGGCCGAAGGCCAGTACTGAGGGAGTGCTGCACTGTCAGAAGGCCAGTACTGAGCCAGCGCTGCACTGTCACAAGGCCAGTACTGAGGGAGTGCTGCACAGTCAGAAGGCCAGGAGTGAAAGAGTGCTGCACTATCGGAAGGCCCGTACTGAGCGAGTGCTGCACTTCAGAAAGGCCAGTATTGAGCGAGTGCTGCACTTCAGAAAGGCCAGTATTGAGCGAGTGCTGCACTGTCTGAAGGCCAGTACTGAGGGACTGATGCACCGTCAGATGGCCTTTACTGAGTGACTGCTGCACTGTCGGAAGTCCAGTACTGAGTGAGTGCTGCAGTGTCAGGAGGCCAGTGCTGCGAGAGTGCTGCACTCTCTGAAGGCCAATACTGAGTGAGTGCTGCAGTGTCTGAAGCCCAGTACTGAGGGAGTGCTGCAGTGTCAGAAGGCCAGTGCTGAGGGAGTGCTGCAGTGTCTGAAGCCCAGTACTGAGGGAGTGCTGCAGTGTCAGAAGGCCAGTGCTGAAAGAGTCCTGCACTGTCAGAAGACCAGGACTGAAAGAATGCTGCAATGTCAGAAGGCCAGTACTAAGGGAGTGCTGCACGGTCAGAAGGCCTGTACTGAGACAGTGCTGCACTGTCAGAAGGCCTGTACTGAGACAGTGCTGCAATGTCAGAAGGCCAGTACTGAGGGACTGCTGCAGCTTCAGAAGGCCCGTACTGAGGGAGTGCTGCGCTGTCAGATGGCCAGTATTGAGGGAGTGCTGCACTGTCAGAAGACCAATACTGAGGGAGTGCTGCACTGATAGAAGGCCAGTACTGAGGGAGTGTTGCCCTGTCAAAAGGCCAGTACTGAGGGAGTGCTGCACTTCGGAAAGACCAGTAGTGAGGGAGGGCTGCAATGTCAGAAGGCCAGTATTGAGGGAGTGCTGCACTTCAGAAAATCCATTCATGAGGGAGTGCTGCACTGTCAGATGGCCACTACTGAGGGAGTGCTGCACTGTCAGAAAGGCCAGTATTGAGGGAGTGCTGCACTGTCAGATGGCCTTTACTGAGTGACTGCTGCACTGTCGGAAGTCCAGTACTCAGGGAGTGTTGCCCTGTCTGAAGGCCAGTACTGCGAGAGTGCTGCAGTGTCAGGAGGCCAATACTGAGGGAGTGCTGCACTGTCAGAAGGCCAGTATTGAGGGAGTGCTGCACTGTCAGAAGGCCCATACTTAGGGAGTGCTGCACTTGAGAAACGCCAGTACTGAGGGAGTGCTGCGCTGTTCGAAGACCAGTACTGAGGGAGTGTTGCCCTGTCAAAAGGCCAGTATTGAGGGAGTGCTGCACTGTCTGAAGGCCAGGACTGAGTGAGTGCTGCAGTGTCTGAAGGCCAGTATTGAGGGAGTGCTGCAGTGTCTGAAGGCCAGTACTGAGGGAGTGCTGCACTGTCAGAAGGCCAGGACTGAGTGAGTGCTGCAGTGTCAGAAGGCCAGGACTGAGTGAGTGCTGCACTGTCTGAAGGCCAGTACTGAGTGAGTGCTGCACTGTCTGAAGGCCAGTACTGAGTGAGTGCTGCAGTGTCAGAAGGCCAGTACTGAGTGAGTGCTGCAGTGTCTGAAGGCCAGTACTGAGGGAGTGCTGCACTGTCAGAAGGCCAGGACTGAGTGAGTGCTGCAGTGTCAGAAGGCCAGTACTGAGTGAGTGCTGCACTGTCTGAAGGCCAGTACTGAGGGAGTGCTGCAGTGTCAGAAGGCCAATACTGAGTGAGTGCTGCACTGTCTGAAGGCCAGTACTGAGGGAGTGCTGCAGTGTCAGAAGGCCAGTACTGAGTGAGTGCTGCACTGTCTGAAGGCCAGTACTGAGTGAGTGCTGCACTGTCTGAAGGCCAGTACTGAGTGAGTGCTGCAGTGTCAGAAGGCCAATACTGAGTGAGTGCTGCACTGTCTGAAGGCCAGTACTGAGGGAGTGCTGCAGTGTCAGAAGGCCAATACTGAGTGAGTGCTGCACTGTCTGAAGGCCAGTACTGAGGGAGTGCTGCAGTGTCAGAAGGCCAGTACTGAGTGAGTGCTGCACTGTCTGAAGGCCAGTACTGAGTGAGTGCTGCACTGTCTGAAGGCCAGTACTGAGTGAGTGCTGCAGTGTCAGAAGGCCAATACTGAGTGAGTGCTGCACTGACAGAAGGCCAGTACTGAGGGAGTGCTGCAGTGTCAGAAGGCCAGTACTGAGGGAGTGCTGCAGTGTCAGAAGGCCAGTACTGAGGGAGTGCTGCAGTGTCAGAAGGCCAATACTGAGTGAGTGCTGCACTGTCTGAAGGCCAGTACTGAGTGAGTGCTGCACTGTCTGAAGGCCAGTACCAAGGGAGTGCTGCACTGTCAGAAGGCCAGTACTGAGGGAGTGCTGCAGTGTCAGAAGGCCAGGACTGAGGGAGTGCTGCACTGTCAGAAGGCCAGGACTGAGGGAGTGCTGCACTGTCTGAAGGCCAGTACTGAGTGAGTGCTGCAGTGTCAGGAGGCCAATACTGAGGGAGTGCTGCACTGTCAGAAGGCCAGGACTGAGGGAGTGCTGCACTGTCTGAAGGCCAGTACTGAGTGAGTGCTGCAGTGTCAGGAGGCCAATACTGAGGGAGTGCTGCACTGTCAGAAGGCCAGGACTGAGTGAGTGCTGCAGTGTCAGAAGGCCCATACTTAGGGAGTGCTGCACTGTCTGAAGGCCAGTACTGAGTGAGTGCTGCAGTGTCAGAAGGCCAATACTGAGTGAGTGCTGCACTGTCAGAAGGCCCATACTGAGGGAGTGCTGCAGCTTCAGAAGGCCAATACTGAGGCAGAGCAGCACTGTCAGAAGGCCAGTACTGAGTGAGTGCTGCAGTGTCAGAAGGCCAGTACTGAGTGAGTGCTGCACTGTCAGAAGGACAGTACTGAGTGAGTGCTGCACTGTCTGAAGGCCAGTACTGAGTGAGTGCTGCAGTGTCAGAAGGCCAGGACTGAGTGAGTGCTGCAGTGTCAGAAGGCCAGGACTGAGTGAGTGCTGCAGTGTCAGAAGGCCAGGACTGAGTGAGTGCTGCAGTGTCAGAAGGCCAGGACTGAGTGAGTGCTGCAGTGTCAGAAGGCCAGGACTGAGTGAGTGCTGCAGTGTCAGAAGGCCAGGACTGAGTGAGTGCTGCAGTGTCAGAAGGCCAGGACTGAGTGAGTGCTGCAGTGTCAGAAGGCCAGGACTGAGTGAGTGCTGCAGTGTCTGAAGGCCAGTACTGAGTGAGTGCTGCACTGTCTGAAGGCCAGGACTGAGTGAGTGCTGCACTGTCAGAGGGCCAATACTGAGTGAGTGCTGCACTGTCAGAAGGCCAGTACTGAGGGAGTGCTGCACTGTCTGAAGGCCAGTACCAAGGGAGTGCTGCACAGTCTGAAGGCCAATACTGAGTGAGTGCTGCACTGTCAGAAGGCCAATACTGAGTGAGTGCTGCACTGTCAGAAGGCCAATACTGAGTGAGTGCTGCACTGTCAGAGGGCCAATACTGAGTGAGTGCTGCACAGTCTGAAGGCCAGTACCAAGGGAGTGCTGCAGTGTCTGAAGGCCAATACTGAGGGAGTGCTGCACTGTCTGAAGGCCAGTACTGAGTGAGTGCTGCAGTGTCAGAAGGCCAGGACTGAGTGAGTGCTGCACTGTCTGAAGGCCAGTACTGAGTGAGTGCTGCACTGTCAGAAGGCCAGGACTGAGTGAGTGCTGCAGTGTCAAAAGGCCAGGACTGAGTGAGTGCTGCACTGTCTGAAGGCCAATACTGAGTGAGTGCTGCACTGTCAGAAGGCCAGTACTGAGTGAGTGCTGCACTGTCAGAAGGCCAGTACTGAGTGAGTGCTGCACTGTCAGAAGGCCAGGACTGAGTGAGTGCTGCACTGTCTGAAGGCCAGTACTGAGTGAGTGCTGCAGTGTCAAAAGGCCAGGACTGAGTGAGTGCTGCACTGTCTGAAGGCCAGTACTGAGTGAGTGCTGCACTGTCAGAAGGCCAATACTGAGTGAGTGCTGCACTGTCAGAAGGCCAGTACTGAGTGAGTGCTGCACTGTCTGAAGGCCAATACTGAGGGAGTGCTGCAGTGTCAGAAGGCCAATACTGAGGGAGTGCTGCAGTGTCAGAAGGCCAATACTGAGGGAGTGCTGCACTGTCTGAAGGCCAATACTGAGTGAGTGCTGCACTGTCAGAAGGCCAGTACTGAGGGAGTGCTGCACTGTCTGAAGGCCAATACTGAGGGAGTGCTGCAGTGTCAGAAGGCCAGTACTGAGTGAGTGCTGCAGTGTCAAAAGGCCTGTACTGAGTGAGTGTTGCACTGACAGATGGCCCGTACTGAGGCAGAGCTGCACTGTCAGATGGCCAGTACTGAGGCAGAGCTGCACTGTCTGAAGGTCAGTACTGAGGGAGTGCTGCACTGTCCGAAGGCCCGTACTGAGGCAGAGCTGCACTGTCTGATGGCCAGTACTGAGGGAGTGCTGCACTGTCAGAGGGCCAGTACTGAGGGAGTGCTGCACTGTCTGAAGGCCAGTACTGAGGGAGTGCTGCACTGTCAGAGGGCCAGTACTGAGGCAGAGCTGCACTGTCTGATGGCCAGTACTGAGGGAGTGCTGCACTGTCAGAGGGCCAGTACTGAGGGAGTGCTGCACTGTCAGAGGGCCAGTACTCAGGCAGAGCTGCATTGTCTGAAGGTCAGTACCAAGGGAGGGCTGCACTGTCTGAAAGCCAGTACTGAGTGAGTGCTGCACTGTCAGAAGACCAGTACTGAGGGAGTGCTGCACTGTCAGAAGACCAGTACTGAGGGAGTGTTGCACTTCAGAAAGACCAGTACTGAGGGAGTGCTGCAATGTCAGAAGGCAAGTATTGAGAGAGAGCCGCACTTCAGAAAATCCATTCGTGAGGGAGTGCTGCACTGTCAGATGGCCACTACTGAGGGAGTGCTGCACTGTCAGATGGCCTTTACTGAGTGACTGCTGCACTGTCGGAAGTCCAGTACTCAGGGAGTGTTGCCCTGTCTGAAGCCCAGTACTGAGTGAGTGCTACAGTGTCAGGAGGCCAGTACTGCAAGAGTGCTGCATTGTCTGAAGCCCAGTACTGAGTGAGTGCTGCAGTGTCAGAAGGCCAGTGCTGAAAGAGTCCTGCGCTGTCAGAAGGCCAGGACTGAAAGAATGCTGCAATGTCAGAAGGCCAGTACTGAGGGAGTGCTGCACTGTCAGAAGGCCAGTACTGAGGGAGTGCTGCAATGTCAGAAGGCCAGTACTGAGGGAGTGCTGCAATGTCAGAAGGCCAGTACTAAGGGAGTGCTGCACGGTCAGAAGGCCTGTACTGAGTGAGTGCTGCAGTGTCAGAGGGTCAATACTGAGTGAGTGCTGCAGTGTCAGAAGGCCAGTACTGAGTGAGTGCTGCACTGTCAGAAGGCCAGTACTGAGTGAGTGCTGCACTGTCAGAGGGTCAGTACTGAGGCAGAGCTGCACTGTCAGAAGGCCAGTACTGAGTGAGTGCTGCACTGTCTGAAGGCCAATACTGAGTGAGTGCTGCACTGTCTGAAGGC